>NC_090736.1:51225451-51237951 GCF_036898095.1 Palaemon carinicauda | reverse complement strand
TTGGCATAACTCAAAAACTAGTTGCTCTAGTTTCATGATATTTGATGGGATGATTGCCCATGATTCAAGGACAATTTTAATAGATTTTACGAATTATTGGTCGAAAGGTCAAAGTCAAGGTAAAGAAAAGGTAGAAAAATGTTTTTGCTATATCGTGGTAATTTTTTTTCAGTTTTGCATGAAACTATTACCAAAAGATCCATTGTTAATTGACTATCTTTGGATATACAGCATGATATAGGCAAAGGTATGCACTCTGCCGAGTGACTTTTCCAGTTTAGACATGCGGCAAGATGATTTAATCAATGGTTTTAATATAAGGAATTGTGGAAATATTAGAAAAAAAATGACAGTAGTATCTTTAGTTCACTAGAGTAGACTATATGTAAATTAGGTTTAGTTGTCCCTTCGCTGTAAATGATTAATCTTGTGGAAGTTATCAGTAGCCGGGTTTCATCTTGAATCTAGATATCAAATGTGAATGTGTCAGTACCAACGTGTTCTTATTTCCATCGACCCATTTCATTATAAGATATCCATCCAGTAAATTTAATTGTGTGAGGGGAAATGTAATAATAGTTTATAGAAGCTTTGCTTTTATTTAAGCTTAGGACAAGTGAAAACAAAGATAATATGAAATCGGTTTTAATTAGAGGTGGTGTATTGTCCATATGTTATTCTCTCTCTCTCTCTCTCTCTCTCTCTCTCTCTCTCTCTCTCTCTCTCTCTCTCTCTCTCTCTCTCTGCGCCCCCGTTTAGACTTTTAATTTCCGGCCTTTGTATAGTAATAATAACCTCTGCTATGAGAGACAGCTCTTTCCTAAGCCTTATGGGATGATTCCAGAACAGTAATTGTCGGTTTCCCTTCAAGCTGCTATTAATGATATCCAGAAAAATCTTTATAATTTTGCGGCATTATTTTCATGATATCGTGGACGTCTCCACAAAGTCAGTGTTATCCGACTAACAAAGCTTTAAAACTCGCTCATGAATGACAAGAGCAAAGGACAGTGCCAATGCCCTAGCTAGCAGAACAATACCGAAAAGACTGACCATATATACATATGATAGGTGCCCGTCACACTCCACCCAAGCTAGAACCAGGGAGCGCCAAGCAATGGCATATGATAACTCCTCAGGTAGACCTAAAGGCTCCCCCAACACCCCTCATCCCTAGCTCTCAGGGGTGGTGAGGTTGCAGACACTACAAGAAACTGTCTAGTTTGGGCAGGCCTTGAACCCTTGCGTGGCAGAATGCCAGGCAGGGACATTTCCAATAGGCCACCACAGCCTTAAAGGTTAAAGGATTCTCTAACAAACATGTAAACTATGTTGATCATCTCTTCATTCTTTCTGTGAAGAACACTGTTCGTTTTCTCATAATCAGTTATGAACACCCAAGTTACAGGGTCATAGAATCCTAATATGACACTTTCATGTTGGTCATTAGTAGGAGCCCCTGTGGCCACTATTTTTGATGCCGCTGCCTTTATAGACTGTCCAATGAGCTATTTAATTCTATATTGTTGATTTCTTATTGATCCTCATGGTTAGGCCTATTGGGTGTTTGGTAACTAGTTTTCCTATTTCCTACGTTGAACAGGCTGACATAAGTCTATTCTAATAATGTATATATGAAAGATATACTTTATTATTGTTACTGTTATTGAAATATTTTATTTCAATTGTTCATTACTTCTCGTGTAGCTTATTCATTTCTTATTTCCTTTTCTCACTTAGCCATTTTCCCGTTGGGACCCTTGGGTTTATAGCATGCTGCTTTTCCAAATAGGCTGTAGCTTTGCTAATAATAATAATAATAATAATAATAATAATAATAATAATAATAATAATAATAATAATATATGATTAGTTAAGGTTCTAGGTCCTTTCTAGTCCTGTGTGGATGGATTTTCAGTTTATGCAATAACTGTATACTTTAGTCGCGTACAAAGATTACTTGTCCGTCACAATGTATTTAATTATACTGATATATATATATATATATATATATATATATATATATATATATATATATATATATATATATATATATATATATATATATATATATATATATATACAGCATATAGACACATATAATATGTGTATGTACATGTATATATATATATATATATATATATATATATATATATATATATATATATATATATATATATATATATCTGTTTATTTATTTATTCACTGATCTGTGTGGAAGAACCTAGAATGTACCATTTAATGAAGAATATGTTCGAAATCATTAATTTCTTGAGAATTGTTGATGGTGATAAATATAACGTTCTTGTAAATGACACAAATATGTTTTTTGATACTTCGGAAAGACATTAGTCCATAGCATTATTAATTCACAAGTTTGATAAAAGATCTCTGCCACAACAACTATTTGAAGAGAGAAAACTTGTTTACGAAATGAACAAGTTGATCTTCACATGCAAGATGCCAGTGTTCCTTAACCTCAGTATCCTAATTACAATCACGTTATCGGTGAAGGTTACAGAACGTTTCATGAATCATCTGTCTATTTCCATCTACATAGAGTTGCCTTCTTTGGTTTGGCGGACACTCAAAAATCAACCAATTATTCTCTAGTCTTCGTTAGTGCTATAGCCTCTGTATCATGGTCTCTTGGGTTAGTTCTCTTGCTTGGGGGTACACTTAGACACACTATTATGTTTCATTATTTCCTTTCCTCACTGATGATACGGTAAGCCAATTAATTCTATTAGAAATAGCAGCCGTTGTAACATTTTGCACGCTTTGTCAAAATCTTGCCAAGCACGTTAACTGCTACAAATTGGAACGGTGTCATCTTATTTATATATATATATATATATATATATATATATATATATATATATATATATATATATATATATATATATATATATTTAGTATTTATATACATATATATATACATATATATGGTATATATATATATATATATATATATATATATATATATATATATATATATATATATATATATATATATATATATATATATATATATATATATAGACAGCGAATTACCGGCCTATGGTTGATGACTGCAATATTCTTGCCCACAATCCTCTACAACCCGTTATATATGTTTGGCTTTATTCGCTAAATCCACTAGCCTGTTTATAATGATATTGCTTGAGATTTTCGTTACACAGAAAAGATACATAACTAATTGTAACACGTCCCAATCCTTTAGCATACCCATAAAGTTACATATTATTATTATTATTATTATTATTAGTAGTAGTAGTAGTAGTAGTAGTAGTAGTAGTAGTAGTAGTAGTAGTAGCCGCCAAACTACAACCTTGATTGGAAAAGCAGAATGTTACAAGCCCAAGGGCTATTACATAGAAAATAGCCTAGCGAGGAAAGAAAGGAACCGAATCGCAAATAAACTATATAAAATTTATAAAAAACTTGAAATATTTGAAGATCAGTAACAACCTTGAAAAGGATCAGTCTTATATGAATTATAAAACGAGACTTACGTCAGCCTGCTCAACAGAAAAGCAATAACAAAGAAGTTTGAACTTCTAAAGTTCCATTGATTCCGTTCCACAATCTGTTCTCAGCTGGAATAAAACTTCTAGAATACTCATATCAGCCCTGTGTAGTTCTTGATCTCACAGGAACACATTGATTGGAGTACTCTATCTTAGAATGAATAATCACTTGCGGTTTCAGTCATTTGATATTGTCCATAGTTATATGTACTGAAGTGATTGGGAAGTTAGAAAAATTTTTGTATGAAACAAATATAAATGCGTTTGTTAATTCCATTATGATGCAATATCCATGATTACACCAGAACAATTGTAAGCATGTGTACAGCTTTCGGGGTCTCTGGTAATTCAACTAAAAGGGTTTTGTTTTACAATTTGCATCGAATCCTGTTTTTACAATTGCAAATAATTTCTCCATTCAAAGTTTTTCTTCCCAGTCAATATGAGAAGTTCTCTAAATCCCGTTTTCTTCATCCATAAACTCAAATATTACGAGATTTTCCTAATAATAACCATTTCCTTTGGTAAAGTTTTAGTCCTAAAAGGACGCAATCTCTAATTAATACCTTGATATACTTTCCCTTTTATGAAATGTGGATAAAATTATTTTCAGCTTTTAATTTGATTTTAAATTTTTGGATGCAATGTTCACCTGAGGAATCTTGTCTCGGTTATATCTAAAAAATAGTAAAAGATCGCTTATTATGTAACTAATGTACCGAGAAGTCAAAATGACGTCTAAATATTTTCATAGATATTCAATAAACTTAATTACATATTAACGTAAATCTATTATACATATCGGGATATAAACATTATTTTATACACAATGTAGTCCAAGAAATTACAGGATTTAAAATAGTTCCTTAGCATATATCACAATTAAACTCATTAAATATATTTCGTATATATCACTTTAACATGAAATAAAAAATTACTATTAAACCAAAGAAAATATATCTATGGGTAGCAGTTCAAGATTAAGTGGGCAATTTTCACAGTGGTGTGTACATCTTTGGCAATGATCTGATGAAATGAATTTGTATTATAATTAATTCGTATACTATGTGTAATAGGGCATGACTCCACCACATCTAGCTCTTGTACCTCGCCACAAGGACATAGTCTCTCCTCTACTGGGAGGTGACCTCGACCTCTTCTGTTCCACCTACCCGTTTCAATAGCAAGGTTATGAGAGTTTAACCTTAATGTAGTAATAGAAGTTATATATATATATATATATATATATATATATATATATATATATATATATATATATATATATATGTCGCTGTTATCTTTTTTGTATATACATCGTGTACAGTAAATTCAGGATTCAATAATCTATGTTTCTCTACGAGATTAATTAGATTCTATTACAACCTGTTTTAAGTTTTGAAAATCTTCTTTGATCTTATCTTTATCTATTGAAATCAAGTTTGACACAAATCTATCAGTAGGTGTATTGTATTCTAGAGTAAGTTTCATTGCATGTACCGAAGGATCGTCTACCATCCCGTTCCTATCGCTCCACATATTTTTGAAAAACTTCCTTTGTTTATCTCTTACAATAGCTTTTAGTGCTGGCATTCCTACTTCCAAATAACACAGATCATTACATGTTCACTTCCGAACAGCTAATAGTTGTTTAATTCCTCAGATATATAATTTAACAATAGGTTTCAGATCTCCATTAATCCAGGACTCACACCCGTAAAGAATTGTTGACAATAAAGCTGCATCAAAAAGTTTCTTACTTACATAAAATGGGACATCGTTGTTTTTATTTACAAAAGATAGGAATTTTAAGATGTGGCACATTTTTGCTTGCGCATAAGCAGCAATGGCAGACGATACCAACCCATCACTTGTAAAAACACTTTCCAAATAAATATATTGATCTTACCATGACGGTGTCAAATCGTCCACTCTTATTAGTTCACCTTCAATCATCCTTACATTGATAGCAAAAAATTTGGTTGTATTCACATTCACTTTCATACCTTATTGACAAAACTGATTAAAAAGTCCCAATTTATTTATCATTCCATTCCTAGACGTAGGTAATATGACAGTGTCATCCATCAATACAAGAACATGTAGCCACACCAGGAACCCATCAAGACCACAATTATCTTTATTCAACTTAATCAGATCATTAACATATAATAAAAAGAGGATACATGAAGTAGGGGATCTCTGACGCATTCCCACCGTAGCTGTAATAACAGCAGTTCCTATAATGCTACGTGTGGCATGATACATCGCTACTAAAGCAGCAATCATCAATACTCAACAACCCAATAACGAAGTTCTTGGCACACAGTCATAACCTTGGGAAAAGTCTACAAAGGTAACAAATAGAGGTAATTTTTTCCTTTTAGCCAAATCAATTAATAATATTAACGTTACTACATGTTCAATACATCCCCTTTTAGGTTGTCCACCAGCCTGTTCTCTATAGGGAGAAAACCATTGCATCATACGGTTACACAAGACCATGTCATATAACCTGGAAATCACGTTAATTACATTAATTCCACGATAATTAACAGGAAGAATACGATCACCTCGTTTGAAAATTGTAACTAGCCTATCCAATTGCTAAGGAAAGGGATAACGAGCTGAAGAGAAAATGACATTAAACAAAGAAGTCAACATCATTACCCACGGAACTGGTAATACCTTGAAAAGCCCTGGACATAATCCATCGAGTCCTCCAGATTTGTTGGACTTTAGTTTGTGTATTTGAGTTTGCACTTCGTTCTCTAGGATCTCATTATCTGAAATATGGATTGTAACGTTATAATTATTCAGATCCATTCGGTTGTCTGTTGGTCTCGTAGGGTTAAAAAGTTCTTCATAAAATTCCCTGAATTGTTCATCATTAGAGCGAATACAGCTATCGTTCGTTTCCTGATATTGACCTTTCCAATCTATGGTTTGCCAAACCGGAGCATCACCATCATAGTTCAAGAATCTATCCCATCTTTCTAATGATTGATTGATAACATTATTTGATGGACCAGTATACCTGACACGACTGATTTGACTACACTCATACAAAATATTTGACACTGAATTAACATATTCATCAACATTATCATTGTTAAGAATAGGTAAATCTCGCCTTACAAGATGATTACGAAAACTCTCTACATATATTTGATCAAATTTTATAGGTCTCATAATAAAGGCCTTATTATATATATTGGTATACATAGTGGCATGATCTCCTAGATATTTAGCACGTGAATACAAGAAATACACATCATTTATTGAAGGGTTTAAAGTAAACGAAAACGGGGCATGATCTGAAGGTAAAGAAATATCTTGCCACACATTAAAATTACTTGAATGTTTAATCAAACTTGGTGACGATATACATATGTCCAATTCCGATTAACATCCATATCCACTTCTATAAGTCAGTTTGCTCCTAAAATGCTGATCCCCAGTCTTGAGGTCGTTTATTATTATCAACTTCAACTCAAGACTTACCGAAGAAATAGCAAATACATTATCATTGGGAACTACACCTCGATCATTTAAAATTGGATACATTCAACCATGCATACGAAGATCATCAATACAAGTAATCAAGTTACGAATGGAAGCCCCAAAACGTGTGTTCATGTCACCAAGTATCACAAATTTCATACTAAAACCTGCAGTCTTAACATTTTCCTGTATTGTGGTATTAAGTGCTGGGCTAAAATACTGTGAATCTGATGGAGGAATATACACGAATCCAAACATAATGTCCGGTAAACTTGACAGGCGTACCCACACCTGCCCTTTAATATTCGTGTCGACACTAATTGCACCAATTTGCAATGAACGTCTTATCAGTAGAGCTGTGCCACCTCTATGTGTACCACCACTAACGGCACTCTTGTAAGATACATATCCAGGCAATAAGATGGGCAGAGCAGTTTTTGTTTCATTAAGACTTATCACATCAAACTGGTACAAAAGGTTATATACTGAGTTCTTCTCACATTTAGTTCTTGCTTCGTTGACATTCATGAAACTATCTTAAGTTTAGGTATTTGTGGTCTGTTTAAAACGGATGTGCATTCCACTTGTCATCACGGTATATCTTCCTTTCTTTCGAATCTAATCTAATGATGCATCCGTTTTAGGTCTATTTCTCTCTGCCATTTCAACCACCTTCAAACTCTTCCATTCATTACGCACTGCGAGATGAACATTTTTTTTTCTTTTACAAAAATCCATTCGAAAGGGTCAACTACTTCTTTCAATTTCTTAGTTTTAATCAATATGCGATCACGAACACCCTTCGCATCAAGTTCAACAAGGATTGGCCGTTTTCTGCTGCTATTTGTTTTTCGTTTACCAAGTCTCCGATATGCTCGAACTGTGACGTGTTCACCAATGACATTTCATACCTTTCTAAGGCAAACATCACACGAAGCGACGCGTCAGCGGCAAGGCAGAGACGCGTCAGACGATGACTCGACGCTGACGATTGTGCGTCTGCACACGATGCGTCTTCAAAGCGTACTACACGAAACTGCGCCACAAGATGAGGAAAAGGTGCCACTAGTATCAGGCAAGATGTCAAGCGAGGAGGAAGATGTATTTCTGTGCTACGTTAACAAGTACCGGTGTATAAGAGAGAGAGAGAGAGAGAGAGAGAGAGAGAGAGAGAGAGAGAGAGAGAGAGAGAGAGAGAGAGAGAGAGAGAGAGAGACATAAACAAAGAGAACAGAAGAATAGAGAATAATAAGAATAGAGATAAATGTAATCAGAAGTAAAGAAAACTAGAGAATTTTTACCATTACTAAAGAAAATTAATGAAAAAATTAAGAAATAGATAAATAAAAAAGTTTACTACTATTATTATTATTATCATTCTTCTTCTTCTTCTTCTTCTTCTTCTTCTTCTTCTTCTTCTTATTATTATTATTATTATTATTATTATTATTATCATTATGAAGTACGTGTGTGTGATTTTCAACTTCATATAAATGATATAAAGGATAAAACTTTATCGACTTTTTACTAACCTTTCCAATTCATCTCCTTTGCCACTCCATGCTTTCTCAGTTATGTCCTTTCTGGAATATTCCGCACAAGAAAAGTCGTAAAGACATGAATACTTTTAAATTTTTTCTACAAAAGCAGCTGCTTCATCACTCATCGTGTCAAGTTGCTGCAGGCTAGACGGCTGCTTGACGACTGGAGGCCGCCAGGGGTGTACGCCATGCGTCATGCGCAGTCGATGCTGCGCCGCAGACGCGCTGCAGATGCTTCATGGGTACAGCTCTATTAAAAAGCATTGTCGTCGTCAACAATGCGTCACGTATGCAACAATTGTCTCTGCCTTGCTGCTGACGCGTCGCTTCGTGTGATGTTTGCTTAACCTTTTTTTTTATCACTTGACGCACCTGACAAATCTTTCCCCTCATCCGGGACCCAAGAAGTACAAGCTTCGTTTCTTGCTCTTTACGGTCAATTGCTTTTAAAAATAGTTGCTGTTGTTTTATTGCTTTGGCTTGCTGTTCCATTTGGATCTGCAGAGACAAGATTTTACGATTTATGGCACTGTTTGGTGACGTAATCTCTTGTCTCAGCTGTGCTAGTTCAGACGGTATCTCGGCCAATTCATCACGCAGTTGTGGCCTTCTTCTTCTCTAGATGACAGAATACTTTCGATTAATATTTCCTTGTTCAACTTATTCAGCTGAACCCACTGCATTCCCCTTAATTCGGCGATAGTCTTGGCCACGATGAGATGTCATGAAGTTGCGTGCAAAGATAGCACCTTGCCCTTCTTAACTGGGTGAAATTCCTCTTTCAAAGCTGGGCTCCTGATATCATAATGTGGCATACAGCATTTTGCCCTTTCTAGCACTGCGAACTTGGTTCAGTCTGGGTGCGCCTGCTAGTGAATGTACAGTAGTCCTCATAGGACTCATGAAGAGACGTCTGAGACACGGCTAGATGACTGCTGTCTTTCCTTACTTTTAACACTCGATGAGTAGACACTTGTAAGAGATACTAAAACACACACACATAGTCACATAGACACACAATCCGCTGGTTCGGCAATTTCTGGGAAAATGTGGTTTCTGAGTGTATGTCTCGGAGTACCCCCTCTCACCAGGTAATAACTACTCTCTCACTCTTTCCTCTGAGCGTGATGGTATATATATATATATATATATATATATATATATATATATATATATATATATATATATATATATATATATATATATATATATATATATGTATGTATACAGTACGTATATATATATATATATATATATATATATATATATATATATATATATATATATATATATATATATGTGTGTGTGTGTGTGTGTGTGTGTGTGTGTGTGTGTGTGTATTAACGAGAACAAAAATCAGTCTCAGTTGTATTGAAACACTAACATGATTCAGTCACAGATGTATTAGAACGAGAGCACGAATCCATCTGTTGTATTAATTGGAAAACGCGAATCAATTACAGATGTACTAAAATGAGATTATGAATCGGTGAGAGATGTATTAAAACGAGAACACGAATTGGTCATAGATGTATTAAAATGAGAATACGAATCAGTCTCAGATTTATTAGAATGAGAGCACAAATTAGTTATAGATGTATTAAAATGAGAACATGAATCAGTCAGATGTATTAAAATGAAAATAGAAATCAGTCAGAGTTGTATAAAAAAGGAACACGAATCAGTCACAAATTTACTGAAATGAAAACATGAATCAGTCACAGATGTATTGACACGAAAACATGAAACCGTTTCCGTTGTATTTAAATGAGAACGTGAAATAGTCTCAGTTGTATTAAAATGATAACATGAATCAGTCACATATTTACTAGAACGAGAGCACAAATTAGTTATAGATGTATTAAAATGAGAACATTAATCAGTCAGAGATGTATTAAAACAGGAACAGGAATCAGTCCCAAATATCCTAAAACGAAAATATTAATCGGTCACAGATGTACTAAAATGAGAACACAAATCAGTCACAGATGTATTAAAAGGATAACACGAATCAGTCACATTTATTAAAAATATAACACGGATCGGTCACAGATGTATTAAAATGAGAACACTAGTCAATCACAGATTTATTAAAACTAAAACACACATCAGTCACATGTATTAAAGAAAAAGAGGTGAATCAGTTTCGGTTGTATTGAAATTAGAATACGAATCAATGACATATATATCAAAACGAGATCATGAATCAGTCTAAATTGTATTAAAATGAAAACGTGAATCAGTAAAATTCATTAACATGAGAACATGGTCTTGGTTATATTGAAACAAGAAAACGAATCAGTCACAGTTGTAATAAAAAGGGATCAGGAATTAGTCACAGGTGTATTAAAACGAGAACATGAATCAGTCACAGATATATTAAAATGCGAACACAAATCAGTCTCAGTTTTATTTAAACAAGAATTAAAATCAGTCTCGTGTATTAAAACGAGCACAGGAATCAATCTCAGTTGTATAAAAACGAGACCACAAACGTATGAAAACGAAAACATGAGTCAGTCAAAGAAGTATTAAAATGACAACACAAATCAGTCTCAGTTGTAATAAAACAAGAATAAAATTCAGTCACGGAAGTATTAAGATGAGAACATCGTTCAGTCACAGAAGCAATAAAACGAGAACCAAAATCAGTCATATGTATGAAAACGAGAACAGGAATCAGTCACAGATGTATTAAAATGAAAACGGCAATCAGTCATAGATGTATTAAAGCAAGAACTGGAATTGGTCACAGATGTATTGTAACAAGAACCCGTATCAGTCAGATGTATTGAAACATGAACAGGAATCAGTCATAAATGTAATGAAACGAGAACAGTAATCAGTCTCAGATGTATTAAAACAAGAACAGGAATCAGTCACAGATGTATAAAAAAAGAACAGGAATTAGTCACAGATATATTAAAACAATTACAGGAATCAGTCACAGATGTATTAGAATGAGAGCATGGATCAGCCAAAGATGTGTTAAAACGAGAAGAGGAGCTAGTCATAGATGTATTAAACCGAGAACATGAATCAGTCACAGATGTATTACAACGAGAACTTGCATCAGTCACAGATATTTTAAAACGAGAACAGGAATCAGTCACACGTGTAATAAAACTAGAACAGGAATCAATAACAGCAACTAGTCATGCGAGTTAATCCGAGAACATGAATCAGTCACAGATTTATTGAAACGAGAACATAAATTAGCCGCAGATGCATTAAAATGCGAACAGGAGTCAGTCAAAGAGGTATTAAAACAAGAACTGGAATCAGTCAAAGATGTATTAAACCGAGAACAGGAATTGGTTACAGATGTATTTAAATGAAAACATGAATCAGTCACATGGATTAAAATGAGAACAGAAACTAGTAACAGATGTATTTAAACGAGAACCGGAATCAGTCACAGATGTATTTAAATGGCAATAAGAATTTGTGTCAGATGTATTAAAGCGAGAACAGGAATTATTCACTGATGTATGGAAGTGAGAACAGGAATCGGTCACAGAGGTATTAATCCAAGAACATGAATCAGTCACAGATATATTTAAATGAGAACCCGAATCAGTAACAGATATTTTGAAACGAGAACATGAATCAGTCACAGATATATTAAAACGAGAACAGGAATCGGTCAAAGATATATTAAAACAAGATAATGAATCGGTTACAGATGTATTGAAATGAGAACAGGAACTAGTCACATATGGATTAATCAGAGAACATGAATTAGTCATTGATCTATTAAACCGAGAACATGAATCAGTCACAGATATATTAAAACGGGAAAAATGAATCATTCACAGATGTATTAAAACCAGAACAGGAACTAGTCACAGATGTATTAAACTGAGAACATGAATCAGTCACATATATATTAAAATGAGAACCTGAATCATTCACAGATGTATTAAAG
>NC_090736.1:51210451-51217951 GCF_036898095.1 Palaemon carinicauda | reverse complement strand
TGACAGTGCCCTAGCTTCCAGAATGATGCCCTAAAGACTGATCATATTTACATATGATCAGTGCCCAAGCCCTCTATCCACCCAAGCTAGGACCTGTGAGGAGAAGGCAATGGCTGCTGATGACTCAGCCGGTAGACCTATAGGGTCCCCCAAATCGCCCATCCTTACCTTACAAGGATGGTGAGGTTGCAAAGACTAAAGAAACTATTGGGCTTGAGTCGTGAACTCCCGTCCGACAGAACGCCAGGCATGGACGTTTCCAATTGGCCATATGACCTAAAACCTACCAGTCAAATCGGCAGCGAGTTTCTTTAAGGTTTTCAATAATAATGCAATTTTATAAAAGATGGAATTTGAATTAAATTGCTTTCATCACTAATTCAAAAGCCGTTCCCTATGTACCTATGATAAATCACTGTAAATTTAGCCTCACAAGTAGAGTTTTAATGACTTACCTGGCGAGTAGTACGGTTGGCCTCGTAAATTCCGCTACATTTCACAGAAAGCTAATGAGACATCTAACAGCTGTACATCAAGGTCTATAGAATATATAGAATATATTCTATAGACCTTGCTGTACATAGTAGCAGGTAACGCATTGTTTAGCAATAGATAATCTATTGGCAACGCTGTCTGTAAAATAAAGTCACCGATCTTCATCAAGAGCATTTTTGTTAATATTACAAAGTCCGGTTAAGCAACTAAAATGACTTTTCTATACAGCGCTAAGTGTTTACAAGCTAAGCAACTATGTTTTAAAGGCAGCGGTGCCAACAGTTTCTGTTTTTCTAAGCAGAACGCTACCTGCTACATTATACTGTACAGCTGTCAGACGTCTGTTTACCCTCCTTTGAAGTGACCCAGAATTAATAAAACCAGCTGTACTATGAAGCTAATCATGAGACCCTTGGTAAATGTACAAGCTGCTGTTGGTAGGAAAGACCTCCAAGAAGATTTCTGTGTGGTTTTCGTGGTACAGTTGCCTCAAAGTATTCCTTTACCCCTTACGCTTATGTTTTATGAAAATAGTATGGTAACACCGCAATGAAAGCCTATTTGTCTTGTAACGACGGACGTGAATGGTCGAGCTATTGGTATGCCAGTGCTCCTATTTTTATAAACACCACTGTAGACAATATATTAATGATATACGAATAATAGTTCACATTACAAGTGAAATAAGTTGCTGTTAAATACTTAGAAAAATAGTATAGTAACAGAGTAGTAATAATAGCAATGGTAAAAATCATATTGATTCCTGATTAATCAGACATCGTCAACCTTCGTTACATTCAGTTGAGGCAGGCGTTTGCTGAAATCCAACTTTAGTTCATAGTAGATATATGGGTTCTTTTTCAGAACATAATTATTTGAATGGAAATACGCTTTCGATTTATATAATCCATCAATTTATAAAGAAATGAGATCATAAACCGCAAATTTCAAGACCTATAAATATAATTTCATAAAGGCAATTATGATAGCCATTGACAGGTCATGATACGGAAGGCTTGGGGAAAAATTAATAGACAACCCGATGTATAAAGGAACAAATATATCCAGTGTATCATTCATATATATATATTTTTTTAATTCGAGCCACGTCTCACCAGAGTAACCTAGATGGAAATTTCTCTGGGCGGTAATTAAACTCGAGTCATCTGAGTAACAACACACCTTAACCACCCTGAGGGTCTTTATATCATTGGTAGATATGGTTGCACACCGATAAAATCGTACTCATATAGATAAGAGAGAGAGACTGAACTATGGTTGGGTTTATTTTATGTCAATTTCGTTGGTATTATCGAACAGTACTATATAAACCTTTTTTAATAACTTGAGAATGACACAGGGACTCGATTAAAGCTGTATAACTCAGAAAGAGAGAGAGAGGTGGGGCCAGTAAGTGATGTCGTGACCTCTGTTAGTCCATTATGTCATTCTCTTGAGTAGCGGTTTAGTGACTAGAGTAGACAATGGATCGCAATCAACAAAGAATCAGCAATAGGAGCAGAATTGTAGGCATGAGAGACTCTGGCATGTCTTACAAACGTATTGCAAGAGAATTAGGAATTTCATTGCCAACAGTTCGACTTTGGTGTCGAAGATGGGAAGAGTCTGGAAACCTCAACGACAGGCCAAGAGCTGGTGGGCCAAGAAAAACGACCCCAGAAGAAGATAGGGCGATTTCGGAAGTAGCCACGCAAAGCCCATTTATAAATGCAGTTGCCAAAAGGGACACACTGAACTTGCGTGTTTCGTCTGGAACTATAAGAAGTAGGCTCCACGCAGACGGTATCCACCATAGGACTCCGGCAGTGAAACAAAAGCTGGAGGATCGTCATAAAACGGCACGGCTGGAATTTGCTCAACGTTATTTGGAAGAGGGGTTAGACTTCTGGGGCAGAGTAATTTTCAGTGACGAAAAGACCTTCGCTTCTAACACGCATGGTCGTCTGCATTGCTGGAGGCGTGATAACACGAGATACGACAGCCAGAATATTTATCAAGTAGCCAGAAGCGGCCATATCACCTGTAACGTTTGGGGGTGGATACACCTGCATGGCGTTGGTGAATTGGCCCAGATCAGTGGAAGGTTCAACGCTGAGCAGTATCTCGAAATTTTGGAAGAGGTGATGGTTCCTTCCGTTCGCGCTTATGCTCTTCCTTATCCTGAGCAGATAATTTTCATGCAGGTATGTGCATTGTTTTCTTGTTTTTTTTTTTAGTTATATGAATGCCCTTTCTTGACAAATATGGTATCAACTCATTGCTGATATTGGTCATAAAGTAGTTTCAAATTACTCAATAAGACTTTTGTCTTGGATTTATTAGTTTTATTACTGTAAAAGGATCTTACATCAACATCATTGATCTACACTCCCTGATGAATCTAAAGCGGCCAAATAAAGCCACTGAAATTGTTACAAGGTATTTTTTGCCTCTTCATGAAAAGTAGACCAAATATTCTTATCAACACACAACACCCACGTCTCCTCCTTGGCTACTCAAGCCCTTTTATTAATCATTATTGTGACTCCTTTTGCTGGACTAAACGGCATTATTTTGCCGTCATTTATATTGAAAATATAAATTGTTCTCCTTCCACCTTGTTCTAACAGTATGATTAATCAGTTATATTATTTCTTTTAGGATAACTGTTCCATCCATACTGCGAGGATTGTCCGAGCATGGTTTGCTGAACAGCGCGACATTGTTCTCCTTCCCTGGCCGAGCAAAGCATGCGACTTGAACCCGATCGAAAATGTCTGGGGGAACATCGTCAACAGCTGGGAGCAGGGTCAGGAGCGTAACCACCAGCGTCTTTTCCAGCATGTTCTCAACGATTGGGAACTGTTCCGCCGCAACCGACAAGTTGTGTATAACCACGTCTCGTCAATGCAAAACAGATTGCAAGATGTTATTGCACATAATGGTGGATGGACAAAATATTAATGTTTCAAATACGATCTTGTTTTACTTATTTTCTTTTTTACAATTCAACATTGTATAACT
Organism: Palaemon carinicauda; assembly: GCF_036898095.1. Lineage (NCBI taxonomy): Eukaryota > Metazoa > Arthropoda > Malacostraca > Decapoda > Palaemonidae > Palaemon > Palaemon carinicauda. The sequence goes on along the minus strand of NC_090736.1, from coordinate 51,214,432 downwards.
AGAATTAAATAATTTATTTCCATAGTGATTTCACTAAACCTTGCCCACAAATGTAAGGAATGTTATGAGAATGGAAACTGAGAAAAAAAAAGAATAAGCTTCAATCAACCAGTATCGCTTGAGTACTAAAACAAAAGGTTAATACGAAGTTATGATTGCGATTAAACATTGAATATCTCAAATTTGTAATACATAGTTTTCAGATATTTGCTATAAATTCATCGATGAATCTAGCTAATTTTAATAAAGAAAATTCATAATTATATAATAAAAGACTTGGGTATTTTATTTTTTTACCAACGATTAAGACCAAGGCCAGCTCAACTGAGGGTGCAATTTAGTCATTTAAGTTAAATGTAAAATAAGAAAAAAATATTCTAAACCTGACGATAACTGAAAGCAATTCAATCCATCTCTTTATCTCTATGTATCTACCCATCTATGGTGCATCTAGTTGCAAGTTTTAATTGCTAATTATCTTATCTAGAATATTTAGTATTAAAAGTGATATCTTACGAAGCACTTACATTCCCTAAAGTAATTCCGTTGTCAAGTGGGCTTTTGAAAAACCGATAAATTCTCGAACTGCCCGTCAGGAATTTATACCTTACTACTCTGAGAATGATCATCATGGAATTTATTTTCATAAAAATTAACATGCGACTGATGATTCCTTCTTGATGTTTTGTTAGGTCATATGTGGAGGGAAATATTACATATTGAACGAGATCTGTGAAACAGCTAGTTTGACGTCAATAACTTGTTTCAGACCCCCACCGTATTGTAATAAGTATTGAAGACACAAGGATATCGGAGTTATCTTATTATATAATGACATGGCTATACAACATTTATCTAATCGAGTCCCTGTTGTCATTATCAAGGTATTATAAAAGGTCTATATAGTATTGTTTGATAATACCAACGAAATTGACAAAATAAAACCAACCATAGTTCAGTCTCTCTCTCTCATCTATATGAGTACTGATTTTATCGGTGTGCAACCATATCTACCAATGATATAAAGACCATCAGGGTGGTTAAGGTGTGTTGTTACTCAGATGACTCGAGTTTAATTACCGCCCTGAGAAATTTCCATCTAGGTTACTCTGGTGAGACGTGGCTCGAATTAAAAAAATATATATATATGAATGATACACTGGATATATTTGTTCCTTTATACATCGGGTTGTCTATTCATTTTTCCCCAAGCCTTCCGTATCATGACCTGTCAATGGCTATCATAATTGCCTTTATGAAATTATATTTATAGGTCTTGAAATTTGCGGTTTATGATCTCATTTCTTTATAAATTGATGGATTATATAAATCGAAAGCGTATTTCCATTCAAATAATTATGTTCTGAAAAAGAACCCATATATCTACTATGAACTAAAGTTGGATTTCAGCAAACGCCTGCCTCAACTGAATGTAACGAAGGTTGACGATGTCTGATTAATCAGGAATCAATATGATTTTTACCATTGCTATTATTACTACTCTGTTACTATACTATTTTTCTAAGTATTTAACAGCAACTTATTTCACTTGTAATGTGAACTATTATTCGCATATCATTAATATATTGTCTACAGTGGTGTTTATAAAAATAGGAGCACTGGCATACCAATAGCTCGACCATTCACGTCCGTCGTTACAAGACAAATAGGCTTTCATTGCGGTGTTACCATACTATTTTCATAAAACATAAGCGTAAGGGGTAAAGGAATACTTTGAGGCAACTGTACCTCCACACTTGAAACGGCTGGTTAGAGAGATTGGATAAAATATGCATCGTGCGCTTCTAGCCCGACAAGCTTTGGTTAGTCAAATCACAGCATGTGGAAAAGAAAATAGTCTATGTAAACTTTAAAAGTCCGGATTCCTAGCTGAGATTGGGCTCATGATTATTATTTTTCTTTATTCGGACTTATCTGAAGTTTGAAGATGGTTGATCAATCCAGTAAGTCATTTATCGCAACCTACTTGAGTTGAAGGTGGCACATAAACTGAGTAATGATGAAAAACTAATTTCTTGAATGCACTTTCTTGTAAGTTCTGATTTCTACAAAGATGGACAAAAGGGCTGGAATCATCGTCTGGAGAAATGCATTGCTAAGAGTAGAAACTAAGTTGAAAAATTATAACAATTTGTAAGTCAGTATTTGGAAAACTCGGGCCTACATGACTGAGGACTATGACTGTAGAAATTTAGCTGAGACCCTTTCCATCAATAGGTGTAGGAGATGATAGTGATGATGCAATATATATATATATATATATATATATATATATATATATATATATATATATATACATATATATATATATATATATATATATATATATATATATATATGTGTGTGTGTGTGTGTGTGTGTGTGTGTGTGATGATGCAATATCTATATCTATATATATATATATATATATATATATATATATATATATATATATATATATATATATATATATATATATATATATATATATATATAGATATAGATATTGCATCATCACTATCATCTCCTACACCTATTGATGCAAAGGGTCTCAGCTAAATTTCTACAGTCATAGTCCTCAGTCATGTAGGCCCGAGTTTTCTAACTCTTTAAGTGCCATATAGGAATCCAGTAAACGTTCGGTGAACTAACCTATCTTCGGGAGTGCGAAAAGCATGCTCAAATCCTCTCCCTTTACTCCTCACCATGATCTCATCCACATATGGCACTCGGGTACGGTCTTATCGTGTAATTTTTAACACTGTTCTACCATTTTACTCACAATATACTTCTGAGGGTTTCTTCTCAAATCCACTAATCTGTTGAGGGGCTTTTCATTGCCATACCACGACTCATGTCCATACAGATCTTACTAAACTGATACAGAGCATGTCTTTTATATGTAACTTCAGGCGATTTAATTTCCAGATTTTAATTATACTTGCCATTGTCAGATTTTCTTTTTTTGTCTTTCACTAAACTCCAGTTTTAATGACCCTGTATGAGATCATAGTTCCTAAATACTTAAATTATTCTACCTCATTAATCCTCTCTTTTTCCAATGATATTCTATATGCCATTGCATACTCCGTTCTCATCATCTCTGTCTTTCTTCTATTTATCTTCAGCCCCACCTCGTGTGATATTTCATGCATTCTAGTAAACAAGCATTGGATATTCTGTAGTGTTTTGCTAACAAGGACAGCAGCATCAGCATACTCTAGGTCTGCTAATTTCTTATCACCAATCCAGTCCAATCCTTCTCCACCATCTCCAACTGTTCTACGCATTACAAAATCCACGAGGAGGATAAACAATATAGGTGACAACACATTCCCTTCGTACTCCGCTGTTCACTGGAAATTCATTTGATAAGACTCCATTAACATTAACTTTACACTTGGTATGCTCATGAACAGACTTAATAAAATTTACACATTTAAGAGGAATTCCATGATAACGCAGGACTCCATAAAATTGGCAAGTGCAGACTATCAAAGGCTTTTTCATAGTCCAGAAATGCCAGTAAAAGGGGATTTCTATATTCCACGAATTGGAAAAAAACAAGAAAAAATAAAATATTTCAACAGCAGTTACATTAAATACTTCCTATATAAACTATGAACACTTTAACAAAACAAGAGGAAGAGATATAAGATAGAATAGTGTGCCCCAGTGTACCCTCAAGCAAGAGAACTCTAAGAGTCCGTGTTGCAACCTCTTTCTAAAACTCGCTAGGAGCCGGATGGTCGATGGCGTCTATAGTGGACCCTGCGAGGTACAAAGAGGTATCCTTGAAATTTATTGTATAATCCTTTTTTCCACTTTATTTAAATAGTTTATAATCCACGGTTCTCTTTATTACGTCTGCTCGTAATCCTTCTTGAGCCTCATACACAGTTCACTTTTATAAATGAAGAAAGAGATGGACTGTTAATTCTAAGATAATCCCCCCCAAAGTGGAGTTCAGAATCCCCTGAA
>NC_090736.1:51197951-51200451 GCF_036898095.1 Palaemon carinicauda | reverse complement strand
ACCTTATTTATAAGCTCAAGACCATTATCAATTATTGAAATTTTCGGGTTACCAAACCTAGTAGTGAAAGAGCTAATGAATTTGCTGATTTATCCAACATTGCGTAAGTATGAGTGTACCAATTAAATGCATCCTCAAATACACATATATAATTATGTTGTGTTAACCCAGTAGGAAATGGTCCTACTACATCCATATGCACTCTATAAAATTTAATAGGAATCCCAGGCCACTTTCTGGCTTCCGGTACAGTGTTTTTATGTTCTTTGAAACAGTTACAAGCATGACAACCTTTTATATAATTCTCTACGGATTTTTTTCATTCCTAACCAAAAGAAGGATTCGCGTGCTCTCCTTAATGTTCTATCAATCCCTAAATGCCCTACATATGGACTTACATGTACAGTGTGGATGGCTCGATTAATTAAAGAGGAAGGAAGAACTACCCATGCACAAAACTCCCCTCCCCCTTTCTCGTAAGCACAATGTAAGATATCATTTTCTATAAAAAGAATCTTCTCACGAGGCACATTCAGAAATGACGGATGACTCTCCTATTCCCCTTTAATCACTACTGGTACTCTTTCCATCCATTCATCTTTTTTTTCTGTCCCTCTTGAACTTCTTTTAAGTCCCAACCCCCCAAGTCAATCAAACCCACATATCAGGGCATTCATTCTGGACACTCCTGGTCATGTCCTTGGTCAACCACATATATTCATCTTCATCGCTTTCTCTCTCTCTCTCTCTCTCTCTCTCTCTCTCTCTCTCTCTCTCTCTCTCTCTCTCTCCGCTACCGTATTCTGAATGCTCATCGGGGGAATTCCCATCCCGTTCTCTATTTTCTCTATTATGATGGGGGTCTTCAATATTTTGGTTATATTCTTCGTTTCTCTTTTGTGCCCCAGTTGTTACTCCTATTACTGCACCTCTAGAGTGAGCATCAAACCTTGTTAGCTTTACCTTCTACTGTATGTGGTGAAAGCCATTAATATTAAACTCTAGCAATCTCTCAATCCATCTCACTTGTCGAGAGGTCAAATCATTTTTAAAATACAAATCACGTAAGGGGTGAGGATCACTTTGCAACTCAATTGACTGACCTAATAAAAAGAACCGATGCCTCTCTAGAGCCCAAAGAATAGCCAAAGCCTCTCGATCGAATGTACTATAATTCTTTTCTGCCCCTTTTAACAACCGGGAAGCAAAACAAATGGGTCTCTCTCTGCCTTTATTATCTCGTTGAGAAACTATGCCAGCAATAGCTAAGCTACTCGCATCTGTTGTCACTAAAAACAGGCGATTAAATCTAGGATATGCGAGTAATTCATGGCTAGTTAAAGCAGCTTTCAAATGGTTAAAGACCCTTTCTTCTTCCCCTCCCAAATTTATTATTTTTTGTTTTTTTAAATCATCTAAGGGTCTCGCTATCTCTCTAAAACCTCTTATGAATTTACAGTAATACCCAGCAAGCCCTAAGAACCCAGCTACTTCCTTAGAGTTACGTGGCCTGGGGTAATCTCTAATAGCCGCTACTTTACTGGGGCAGGGTTGGATACCTGTTGGGGTTATGATGTGACCTAAAAATTCGATCTGTTTACAGAAAAATTTGTACATTGACAAATTTATTTTCATACCATTACGTCGCAATGCTTCTAAACCTTTACGGATATTATTATTATGTTTTTTGGCCGTTTTCCCTGTAATTATAATATCATCTAAATAAACAAGAACATCATGGCCAATTAAGGGCGACAAAACCACCATCATTACTCTAGAGAAATGACTTGGAGCATTTTCAACACCGAAAGAAAGAAAATTAAACTGAAATAATTGATCGTTAGCTACAGATGCTGTTTTACATTTACTGTCTTCCTGAATGGGTATTTGATAGTATCCAGATTTTAAATCAACAGGTGTAAAATATTTACTATCCCATACTTTCACAAGTAATTCTGCTATCGAGGGCAATGGAAATACATTACCCTTAGTGACTGCATTCAATTTGCTATAATCAACACACAATCTTACCTAAGAAGCCCAGGGGGATTCAGTCACTTCGATTATCTCTTGTTCACTTAATCTATTGATTTCCCTTTCTATCTCTCCCTGAAAATGAATGGATACCTTATAAAGCCTTGACCTGATCGGCTTCACCTGCCCAGTTTCAATGTTAAAGCGAAATCGATCAATCCTCCCGGGTGGCTCATCTCCAATTGCAATTACATCGCAATAATTATTGACAATGTCACTAACTATATGTTGATATTCTGACGGACATAATTTTAAGAAATTATAAGCAATTTTACATAACTCTAATTCACACACAGAATCACTTCCTAAAACAACTTTTTATATGACAAATTAACTATTGTTATATGGGCCCAATTGTTATGGGGTTTAACAACGACCTTGGTTCCTTCCGCAAGAGGGCGACACGCGGTCACTGATATGCTCGTAAGGGTCTGTGGAGACAAAACTTCTCCTCTCTCAGGCACAG
>NC_090736.1:51187951-51192951 GCF_036898095.1 Palaemon carinicauda | reverse complement strand
GTGCTGGGTTAGAGTTCTCTTGCTTGAGGGTACACTCAGACACACTATTCTAACTGTTCCCTTATTTCCTTTCCTCACTGGGCTATTTTCCCTATTGGAGCCATCATAGGGCTTATAGCAGACTGCCTTTCCAAAAAGGGTTGTAGCTTGGCTAGTAATGCATCCCTTTTATTCAACCACAGTTCAATACATCTTTAATTTCAAGTTTAACATGGATCTTGGTTTATAAAAAGGCATGACATTTTAATAGTGCTTCGTATGGATTGCAATAATCCAGTACAGGAATCTGCTTTTGAATTTTATTTCATTGAAGGAACGCCTATAATCGCATTTCGATATATATATATATATATATATATATATATATATATATATATATATATATATATATATATATATATATATATATATATATATATATATAATCTTATATTTTATAACACAACTAATGCAGCTATTTATAGTTCGCTGCAGGATAAAGGGTTCAGTGGCATATAGGCCTTTTCACTTGAGTGCGTATTAGTATTTTACATCTGTATTTTTAACTTCTTAGCTTTGTTTCAATGGGTATTATATAATTCATGTTATTGGGTGTTACAAAGAGACTGACTTAATTAACTCAATTTTTTTTTTTTTTTTATTGAGAATGTTAAGCACCCATTAAGTTTCAGTTTAATCTGACAGTTCTGAGTAAGGTTATAACTACTTTTCACGCATTGTAAGTCACCTTCGCTAGCATTTTAACCTAAGACTAGTTATTGATTAAGTGACGAATGTGAAATGATTGTCGCACGTTACCGTCTTCAATATAACCCCTTTCATTTTGTCCTCTAAGGAAAAACTATGAATTAACTGAACTTTGACTTTGTAGATCAGATTCTGATATGTTTTTCTGGTCCAAAATAAATATTACGATTCAATTAACTGTAAGGACTCCCAAATATTTTATGCTGCATAAGATTGGTGTCTTTTAAAAAAATCAAACCGGAGACATTTCATGAAAGATGAAAACTGCAATCTAACATGACGCGTTTCATGTCTTTTGTTGAGTGTATAACTGAAAGCAGTACCCAGAAAAGGACTAACATAAAATTATGATAATGAAATATGAAAGTTGTTCATTGATGCTAAAGAAATGATTTACCTTGGCATACTGAGGATAGCGCCAAATGATAGCAATTTTCCTCGTATCACTCTCGCTTATTTTCTCTCAACTTCATTCTTCGACTCTTTCTCTTCGTCTTCCACCTCCTCTGTTATTCTCAATCTTCCCTTCATATCTTTTTGTCCCCAACCTCGTCTATCGCCGAAGCCAATATCCTCTGATTTAGGTTAAGACATACTTGGCTGGTCCCATTAAAAATCTCATAAACAAACTTTTAAATATCCTACCCGGTTCATCCGGAGTCATGTCATATTTCAGGAGACGTGGAAGGAAGGGTGCAGGGAAGGAATTAGTCTCTTGGAAAGCAAACATTCTCATCTATAAGAGAGAGAGAAAATATGAATCCTTTTAGATTAATAGCTCTTTAAAACAAGAACTAAAAGTACACACATGGGTGTAGACATACAGATACATACACAAAATCAAGAAAATTGTCATTGACATATTCATATTTTAACTCTTGATTGAGTCATGAATTGGGTAAAGATAATCGTTATCTTTTCTTCTAAAGTCTCGTGTAAGAATTCATTTCTATATCACCCCATCTTCCAATTAATAGCCTACATTAACACACCCTTTCCCCCTTCTATTGCCATTCGTTCCATCTCGTTATCTATGGCAAACTCGACAAACAGTCAGAGTCGTCCATACAATTCTCACTCTCTATGGCTTCCCTCACCTTCAATTCGTTAGTAATTTTTTAGGCAGCTTTCGCCTTTTTGCCCCACTCATATTGAGCATATATAAAGAGGAATATACTCCTCGATATATACTCCTTTCAAACAAATTATTCAGAAGGGAAATATTTTAGATATAAAAGAAAAAAAATACATAGCACATTCAAATATGGAGCGTAACTAGTAAAAAAAAAAAAAAAAAGGCTGCCACCCCACCTCGGATAAGAGGGACACATATCTCCTCCATTTGACAGAGTAAACGAACTTTCATGTATGTACTCTATCATTCCTGCAAATAATGTCAACACTTTATTCCTAATGGAAATATAGGAAACCTTTAAGGACAAACTTCCACCTCATACATTACTCTTATCAAAATTGCATATTCTTCACAAATTATATCCAAATATTATTTCCATTATCTCAATCCCAGCAGTCGATATAGCCATGATTGGGTATCAGTATCAGCTGAAATCCATCAAAAAAGAAAAAAAGAAAAAAAAAAGCTGTGTTTCTCTGTGTTTATAGCCAAATGGCCCATTAGCTTCTGTATTCCATCCCTTCTCCTATAAGAACTTGTAATGTTTCAAGAATTTAACAAAGTTAAGCATTATGTCAAACGGTAATGATTTAATGGCACTCATTCAGTAATAGGAAGGAATCAAACGATATTGATTTTATGAACGATTCTTATTCAGTGAAAGGACGCATTCAGTTGACAATGTTTTTTTATGAACTACTCATTTTCTGTAATAGGATGCAATGAAACTACGTCTATTTTATGAACGACTCGTATTCAGTAATTGGAAACAATCAAACGACAATGATCTTATAAATGACTCTTATTCAGTAATATGAAGCAATCAAACAACGATAATTCTATGAAGGACTCGTACTCAGTAATAGGATGCAATCAAAGGACAATAATTTTCTGAATGACTCGTACTCAGTAATAGGATACAATCAAAGGACAATAATTTTCTGAATGACTCGTACTCAGTAATAGGATGCAATCAAAGAATAATGATTTTACAAATGACTCGTACTTAGTAATAGGATGCAATCAAAGGACAATGATTTTATGAATGAATCTTACTCAGTAATGGGATGCAATAAAAGAACAATGATTTTATGAATAACTCTTACTCAGTAATAGGATGCAATCAAAGGACAATGATTTTATGAATGACTCGTATTCAGTGATAGGATGCAATCAAAGGACAATAATTTTATTAATGACTCGTACTCAGTAATAGGATGCAATCAATTCACAAAGATTTCATGAATGACTCGTACTCAGTAATAGGATGCAATCAAATGACAATGATTTTATGAATAACTCGTACTCGGTAATAGGATGCAATCAAAGAATAATGATTTTATGAATGACTCGTATTCAGTAATAGGAGGCAATAAAAAAACAATGATTTTAAGAATAATTCTTACTGAGTAATAGGATGCAATCAAAGGACAATAATTTTATGAATGATTCTTACTCAGTAATAGGATGCAATCGAAGGATAATGATTTTAAGAATGACTCGTACTCTGTAATAGTAGGACGCAATCAAATGACAATGATTTTATGAATGACTCGTACTCAGAAATAGGATGCAATCAAAGAACAATGATTTTATGAATGACTCGTATTCAGTAATAGGAAGCAAGCAAAGATCAATGATTTTATGAATGACTCGTATTCAGTAATAGGATGCAATCAAAGGACAATGATTTTATGAATGACTCGTATTCAGTAATAGGATGCAATCAAAGAACAATAATTTTAAGAAAAATTTTAATGAGTAATAGGATGCAATCAAAGGACTATGATTTTATGAATGATTCTTACTCAGTAATAGGATACAATCGAGGGACGATAATTTTATGAATAACTCGTACTCAGTAATAGGATGCAATCAAAGGACAATGATTTTATGAATTACTCCTACTCAGCAATATGATGCAATCAGAGAACAATGATTTTTTGAATACCTCGCATTCAATAATAGGATGCAATCAAATGACAATGATTTTATGAATGACTCGTATTCAGTAATAGGATGCAATCAAGGGACAATGATTTTATGAATGACTCGTATTCAGTAATAGGATGCAATCAAATGACAATGATTTTATGAATGAATCGTACTCAGTAATAGGATGCAATCAAAGAACAATAATTCTATGAATAATTCTTAATCAGTAATAAGAAGCAATCAAAGAACAATAATTTTATGAATGACTCGTACTCAGTAATAGGATGCAATCAAATGACAATGATTTTATGAATGAATCGTACTCAGTTATAGGATGCATTCAAAGAACAATAATTTCATGAATAATTCTTACTTAGTAATAGGATGCGATCAAAGGACAATAACTTTATGAATGACTCATACTCAGTAATAGTAGGATGCAATTAAATGCCAATAATTTTATGAATGACTCATTTTCAATAATACAGCGGAATCATCGGTGACTTCAATCACAGTAATATACAGGATTCACCCCTTATCTTTGTAAGGAATGTAGTTTTTTTCTACAGGTCATAACAGTCAAAGAAGCAGCGGGGGATGAAATTAATTTTCCATTCGATGAAATCTCTGTAAGGCGGTGAAAAGCACAGGTAAAATTATTCTATTTTCGCAGAGAGAGAGAGAGAGAGAGAGAGAGAGAGAGAGAGAGAGAGAGAGAGAGAGAGAGAGATGATATTTGAAGAGCCTAGTACTTTACATTTGCTCTCTTTATTTGTTTTTGGTTTTATTCTTTTAATACTATATACTCTTAACTCTTGATTAGCCATCCCGTTGACTAGATAAAGTGAATGTCCCTTAAATCTTTTTTTAGTCATTCGAGACAGTTAATTAAAACATTAAAATAAATTTCATCCACAGATTAATATTTGAAATATGGAAATTTAAGAATAAGCTTTAAAATTCAATAGGAGTTTGTTTAATGGTAAAAAAAAAAAAAAATGAATATGAAGAGCCCTTTTCATATTCGAGAAATTCATCGACAAAATTGCTAACCAATGTTGTTAGTTCCACATTTATTTACAGTAAATGTTTATCATTGATGATGAATGTAGCCAATGAATCCTCTTTGGGTTACGTCAGTCAATGGAAAAAGGAGAAGACAGAATGGCCTCCAATCCCAGGC
>NC_090736.1:51145451-51172951 GCF_036898095.1 Palaemon carinicauda | reverse complement strand
GATAGATCTAACCGTAACAATTATATGGACATAACGGTAGTAAATATACCATGGCGGTTGTGTAGTATGTTTTCTATTAAGATAATCAAAGCATATAACAGAGTAGTGAAAGGGGAAGAGCAGCATTGATTAACATACTGTAACAGGGTCATAGGACCTAGGGTTTATAAAGCTGCATATGGTGTACATGGCCACAGAAAAACTCGTGGTAGAATCAATAGAGAAATAATGTGGAGGGTTTTGAGAATGTATGATATGCAAATTATATAGATTCAAGCAATTTAAAGTGGTATGGTGGCAGAATAGTATTTGTAAGAGTATGTTGATAAATAAAATCATAAGAAAAGTCAAGGAAAGGACTGTGGATGTAGGTCTAAGTTTTATGTGATGATAAGATAAGCTGTTTATTGACAGTGAAGTGGTTGAAATTCTGAATTAACAAAGCTACCATTTGGGTTTGTGAAGAGTAAGATGTGGCTAGATTTACGGAAGAATAAGATGAGGTCAATAAATACAAGGCAGTTATTGAGCAATCGAATGTTAATTAGGCGAAGTGATTTGGATGGTGCATGAACGGAAATGACTGATATGTATAAGTGTGTTGGAATAAATAGGTTACGGTAGGCTGAAGAATGGGATGAGTTGCAGAACAGGTGAGACATAACATTGTAAATTGTATCAAAATATTTAGAAGACTCCCATTGCCAGTTGAACCAAAGGTTAGATTGTTTAATGGGAATGAACATAAATATAGGAACTTTCGAGATGATCTATTTGTATAACATATGAGTTATAGAAAGAATTGAAATGGCCATAAATATGGAGATGTGTAGAAAAAGTAATAGAAAGGATAGTGAAAGGGGATGTATTAGGGGGATTTGGTTGTAAAAAGGGATTGGAAGTCTAAGTCGAAATCAGTCAGGAGTCGGAGTTTAGGCTATTTTTGGCCCGAGTCAGAATCGGAGTCGGTAAAAATATCACTGACTCAGACTCCTTTACATAATTCTTTCTAATGAAAATCACTAAAATTTTTGTCTGCATTGCTAAGTCACGGCAAATGTTATATTTTGTAATGAATAATCTATAAATCAGTAATATAAATAATTGCAAATGAGGTTACAAATGGCATCATAAATGTTGCTGCCAAAGGCAAAACACTTTACAAGAATTTAGTAAAAGATTGCTTTGAAAAGCAGTTTGCTGGTTTGTGGGAAAGGGTAGCTCGAAATAATCTGCTGTCCTTATGTAAACCAAACCCCAAAGAAAATGAATCTCAGAGCTACCTGAAGGAAGAATGAGGCCTTGAGAGTGTCAAGATCAGCCAAAAAAAATTGATGAGCAGGAGTCAGTTGGCCACTGCGAGTTTTTCTCCTACTCTAGAAGTGTGTTTCAGGGTGACGCTGCTTTCGTGTACCGATAAACGTGAACTGGGATGTGCATTGCTTGTCGAACCTCAGTGTGCCTTCCACATGATCATAAGCACAATTGGTCCCAGTACCAATGACGAGAGCTTGGAAAAATGGAACAGTGAAAATTATTCTACCTCAAGACTCACTAGACTCGGATGATTTTCAACGTGATTGCATGCAGGATCTATTGATGATACACCAAGAATATCGAGACACACCAGTGGACATGTACGAAGTTAATCAACTGCATTCTGAGCTGATATCATCATTTAAGCCTTCATTTAAGTGCAGAGTCATTGACTGTATGGCAGTCTTGCACTTGATTCCTGACAGCTCAAAGCTGCAAATCATTTCCGATTTGAGCAGGATATTCAATGCCAAAATTGCGGAGAAGACGAACCATTATGATGAGATTCGTTTGGGCTTTGATCCATACACAGACGAGTTGTGAAAACAGACAACAAGGGCCAAAAGACAAAAGAGAATTAGAACTCACTATGTTGTGAGTGCATCAACCAATTTGATAATGACTGTGATGAAACAATTTTTAAGTCATGAGAGAATAAAACAAGAACTTACTATATATTTAATAGATAAATTCATTCAAGCCTAAAAAGACCAGAAGCTGTTATATATAACCAAACACAAAAGATAAAGGATGCTGTGTAACATGGACACACGGTACCTGTGTAGAGGAAGTGGTAGGCCTGCAAATGAACCACAATGAGGCAGACACAATGATCATCGGCACTGCTGCACACTTCACACTACAGGCAAGTCCCTCTGATGTTCTGCATGTATGGAGTCCTAACACAGATGTCTTATTGTTGTTGATATACCACAAGTAAGCTTTGGTGACGTATTACTACATGTTCTGACAGGATAAGATCTCTGGCATCACAGCTACCTAGGTCCTGCATAGTTTGCATGCATTCTGGGTTGACATGTGATGACTGGTTGTGACACTGCCGAAAAAATTTGGTTGACGTGGAAAGAAATGCTGGTGGATCATTTTTCTAACTTTACATGAGTTATGATGAATATATCATCCAAGGCTGCCAGGACTTCAGAGAAAACTAAAACCTTTCAAGTTTAACAGAAGTATCACCGGTCAGATTTGTGACACTTGATTTTGCTAACGGCCCATCTTAACTTCCAGCTGATCGGTGGTTTCGTTTCACCATAAAACTAGCTCAAAGAAATAAGCTACCTCCAATGCCAAAGGCCTTTAGGCAACATTTGTTGATAGCCCTAATTCAAACCTTGGCCTGGAGACATGCTCAGACACCTATCATATACATTCGTCATGTAAAGAATGGAATATTTGGCAGGCAGTGGACTGTTCTCAAATGGCTCCTCATTCCTCCAACAGACACATCTGCCCCTATAGCTATCATGGAACTTATCAAGTGCAATTGTCACGGAGCATGTGGAACTCCGGTCTAATCTTGCTTCATAGGCAAGATGACATGCACAGAAATGTGTTATGTAACTGGAGAAAATTCTTGTGAACACTGACAAACGCGATGTTTCGGGGATCCAAGCTGATAAAAAAAAAAATTCTGGTGAATATCCAGGATTATAATAACCACATTTGAACGCATTGTAATTTTATATGCTATTATAAATATAAATGAATATAAACACATTGAGGCAGAATGTCACTTTTAGTTGGAATACTAATTTTAATGCAGAGAATCAATCTTTCAGTTTATCTAACATGTTTCTTTTCATTGCATTGTGAAGGTACTCACCAATACTGATTGACATTTGCAAGAGAATCCTTGTAATTCATAGGTTTTAAAAGTTTATCAAAATATTCATTGGTGAATAAAAGGTTGATTTTACCCCTGTATATTGATTTTTTTTTCTTCACTTTATAAACATAAGATAGACGCCAATTTTGCATATGCCGAAAAACCTATTATATGGTAAATATTCAAAATTGCCGCCAAAAACTTGCATTTATTAGTAAAATATTGGCTTTAACCGCATTTAATGTGCTTAAACATTTTTCTTAACCCCAAATATATATGATTAGACACCATTTTCAAATATTTTGAGTAACTGGTAATAAAATTCAAATTGACCTCCAAGATATGGATTTTTGGTAAAATAAATTTTGGAAATATCTAAATCTCGGAAGTGTACACCCGTTAGAGTGAAAAGCATGTTTCCAATTGCTTTTGCCCCTTAAAAATTACATGACATCATAAGGACCCCTACTATATGATAAGTTGCTGAAGAAAGTGAGTTATATGATAAAGAGGAGTAATAGGAGGATAGGGCTTAGAAATGGGTGAGTAGGATTATAACAGAGGTATTGGAGAGGAGAGACCTTAATATTCAGGTTGGGGTGGCCTATTGGAAACGTCCTTGCCTAGTGATCGCCGGACTGGAGTTAGAGTCCCGCTCTAGCTCAATAGTTTCTTGTAATGTCTGCAAATTCACCATCCTTGTGAGCTAAGGATGGATTGTTTGGGAGAGACTGTGTCTACCTGATGAGTCATAAACAGCCATTGCCTGGCTCTCCTTGGACCTAACATCGATGGAGAAGGGGATTGAGTCTGTTGGGCAGTGCTTCCCAACCTATTTTGGTTACGACCCTATATGCAGTCTTAACGACTCTTATTGTAATGATAAATCCAACCATTACAGTTATACGTACTTGCAAAAATTTTGAGCTTTCGTTATTATATTTCAGTTTAAAATTTAGTAGCACAATGAATTTCAATACATTTTAAACGGGAATGAAAACAAGTCACTTTTTCTTCTGTGGTTAGCAACATTTTAATACTTTGCTGATAAATTTAACCGATTCTTTAAAGTGATGTAATGACTTACATAAAAAGTGGCTAGTGTAAGACCCAAATAATATACTTTGGAAGTGACCATATTAAAGAAAAGAATTACAACAAATTACCAAAAATCTAAGTTCTCTCATTGGCTATCTTGAAACTGTTTCATTTTGTGCAGGGAGTTCTCAGATCTGCTTTATAATAATTGTAAGAGCAAACCACAAGTCATACTAGGGATCCTGCCGGTTTTTTGCTCAAGTCTAATTCGCAATAAGACTTGAAAATCCTTGTTCGCCGAGGTTTTTCAATCTCCCGAGTCAGAATGGACCGGATACTCGTACTACAGGTGGAAACGCACCAGTGTAGTTGTTTTATGACCTCCTCTCTTTTGCTCCTGTGTCCGGTAGAATAAAGTGAATCAGTTACAATAATAAAAATAAAATTGTGAACAGCTGTGAACTATCAAGACATATTTTGTAAGAGCCAATGGCGACCCTCATAAATACCCTTTCGACCCTGTGGTGAGGAACCACTGTTCTGTATGTATATGTGTGTGTATGTATATATATATATATATATATATATATATATATATATATATATATATATATATATATATATGCACCTGTGTATATATATACACCTGCATATGTATATGTATATATACATACATGCACACAGACACACACACACACACACACACACATATATATATATATATATATATATATATATATATATATATATATATATATATATATATATATATATATATAGGTATATATACAGGTGTGTATATATATATCTCTATACACACACACACACACACACACATATATATATATATATATATATATATATATATATATATATATATATATATATATATATATATATATATAGGTATATACATTATATACAGGTGTGTATATATACCTATATATATATACATAGATATATTATATATACCTATATATATATATATATATATATATATATATATATATATATATATATATATATATATATATATATATATATATATAAATACAGGTATATATATATATATATATATATATATATATGTATGTATATATACATATTCATATATAGCCTATACATATATATATATATATATATATATATATATATATATATATATATATATATATATATATATATATATATATGGTTAGTCTGTAGGGTATTGTCCTACCGGCTAAGGCCCTGTCACCTTCCCTTTCCTGTGTCATTCATGAACAATCTTTAAAGCTTCGAACCAGTAAAGTGTCCTCTAGATACTGGAGAATGGCATGGCACGGTGCCTTTATGGGCGCATTGCTAATGAGAATTTTGTGTATATGAATGAAGAAGCCAATGTTGTTGAAAAATCCACTCCATTTGAAGTATGAATCTGACAGTGATTATTGTTATTCTTTCGTTGTTGGTGCAGGAGACTAACGTCAAAACCTTTCATATACGTAAAAGTATATTATTTTATTCTAAATAGTAATTAACAAATAGAATGAAAAGGAAATAGTTTCCTCCCGACGGTTCACTTTATGAATGAAATCCAAATTTGATGTTAAATGGAAAAGAAAAAATGGAAGTTTGCCGGTCACAAGTGACCTTGTTTTTACTTCATCAGTCCGGATTTTATAACCCTCGTACAAGGAAGCATAGTTTAATTTATATTTTGATGAAATAATTCCAGAAATCAAATTAATTTCAGTTTGTAATTTTATGTTTGTCAGCTCGCTCAAGTTTTATTTTTTTTTTATGCAAAAGAACTGGAATTATCAAACTGCTCTAATGGCGTGACACTTGTCAAATAACATGCTCTCTACATTTTAATCTTTTAGCGAATAACGATTTGATGGGAATTATAATTACCAAAACCTTTTATGAGGTAATTGATTCTCTTTCATTCGTATTTTCTTCTATTTTTTCATATATATATTTTTTTTAATTTACTTTGCCCGTCACTCAACTTTATAAAGAACATAACATTGTTCAACAGCAAAATATCTCGAGGTGGTCTGTTATGTATTTTCTGTAATTTCTCCTCTTTTTATTGTCATTGCAGACTAATGGGTGTTTACACGAGCCTTTGTGCGCTAAAAGCTATTCTGAACATCCTCTAAGGTGGAAAAGAAACCTCTTAAGTCACCTCGTCAGTATTTACACTGACATTTCATCATCTTTGTTTTCGCGAATTTTCTCTGCTCTTCTCTGCAACATTTCTTTTCGAAATTACAAAATAAAAAGACTGACAAAAGGAGATGAACAGAAGAAATAAACTCACTACCAACATTTGGGAAGAAAATATGCATTGGGAGGAATTCAACAGAGAGAGAGAGAGAGAGAGAGAGAGAGAGAGAGAGAGAGAGAGAGAGAGAGAGAGAGAGAGAAGACACATTTGGGGAAAACTATATATATATATATATATATATATATATATATATATATATATATATATATATATATATATATATATATATATATATATATATATGAATATTATATATATATATATATATATATATATATATATATATATATATATATATATATATATATATATATATATATATATATATATATATATATATATATATATATATATATATATATATATATATAGGTTTTAGTGTAGTGTATTACAGGGCAATGTAACCTAGGAAAAAAAACTACTTATTCTTATAGAAAAAAATTACGCTTTCCGAAAATGACACTCGTTCCCGTCGCAAATAAATAGTTTCAGAAATATATATACATCTATATCCTACGATAATGGGGGATCCCCTGTGGGAACTCGTGGTTTTGGGTGGGGAAACGATATATAATCGTAAAACAAACCTTTTCTTCTCTATACATTAACTTCTTGAATGTATAATAAACGGAGGAAAATACAAAACAGTATATATGGATAAACTTTGGAGGTGCCGTTGCAAAGATTGTCTCATGAAAAAATACAGTAACCAGTGCTGCCAACGTCTGATGTAAATCAAATGTTAACATTCCATGCTAACATTAGCACCCGTATGTTCGTTCATTCGTGCATACCAGTTTCGTCCTGCGCAGAACCCCCCCCCCCCCCTGCGCAGAAGCTTTTCCCCATCATATTACTCGTTTTATTATCCTATTCCTTTTAAAACCATCTCATTTTATATTCCCATTCAATATTATTTATCATACATTCCATCTTATCTTCCTATATTGGGGTTTATTTCTTTTGTTATTTCCTTTTCACTCCCCTGTTGCACATAAATACTTTCTCTGGACTAGTTTCCCTATACAGTTCATTCATATTTACCCTCTACACTCCGTGGTTTTTCTGTTAACCAATCACGAGCCGATATGTATTCAAAGTTTACACAAGGGGGTTGTCAAGTGATATTTCCCTACCCCCTTCCTTTGTCTCTTTAAGTGGTCTGTTCATAGCCTTTCCACCAAATCCTTTCTTCTTGTAACCTTCGTCCTAGTAAGGTGTCCGTCATTTCAAGTGAGGTTTATTTTTTCGTATTTTGCGTTGGAGGAAGTTATAGTACGTGTAACGGCTTCAGTATTCCGTACCTAAAATCATTTGCTAAATTCCATGGTGATTTTTTATGATTCTTCAGCCAATGTTGATAATTTCCTGAAAGCACACAACGTAATTCCTCAACTCTTACAGTGCCCGTTTCCCTCCTATCTTACAGGAAAGACATTCACGTGTTTATTGTAATAACGAAACCATCATTCCTAAAACCAAAAAGAAACGTCGTTGTGGTTATACCCTTGCTTCTTATAAAGGTATATTTTTGGGAAAAAGTCGTCTACCCCCATGGAAGATAATATTATTTGCAAAAAGGTAAGTCATTCCTCAATAGTCATTATATGTGTTTTGTGGTTAGGGTAGGTGTGTTTGTTAGGTTCTGTGCCCTTTTTCTACTTTTTATATATTGTGTAAAACTTATATGGAAAAATTATTTAAAATACGTATGCAAATATCTAGCGTTGCTATCGTTAGTAATGTCATCATACTGTTGGTAACTGTGTACTATTCGTCATCGTCGGTAACACTGTGTATCATTGGTAAAGTTGCTAATGTTATCGTTCGCAGCACATCCGTAAGGGAAGTGTCACCGTTGAACTAGTGTTTATATTTAAATATTTCAACCCATCATATATGACAACAGTGTTTATATTTAACCATTTTAACAGAAAATATATATTTTCCAGTAGGAAATAACGTGATTTAACTGGTTTTCACCTTCATTTCATCTGTAATAACATCAACTAATTCGTCAACTTAAAGTTAGCCGAATTGGTTGATCTGTTTATTTGCGGTTGAAATGAAGGTCAAATTCGGTTAAATCACGTTATTTACTATAGGAAAACATATATTTTCTGTTCGAAATCACACTCTGTAATACAATACAAATTTACCCATATATATATATATATATATATATATATATATATATATATATATATATATATATATATATATATATATATATATATATATATATATATATATATATATATATGACTTAGAGAATATTTAGACAGGAAAGCAGATGAGGTTGACAAAGCTATGTGTTCAGGGAGTGGCCATGGTGTAAGAATCGCTCATAGAATTATTGGGGCCAAAAAGAAGAAGCATATATCCATCAAAAAGAAAGATGGATCTGTTATAACAAGAGAAGATGAAGAAAGACAACGTTGGATGAAACACTATACCGTGATTATGGATAGGAGATACGAAGGGTATAATTTGATTGATATACTTGAAGCTGAGGAAGACCTTAGTGGGCCCATGAATGAATCCAGTGTGTTTGAAGTCGAAGCTACGATTAAAAGAAAAAAAATCGAGGGAGGGAAAGCCCCTGGAAACGATGGAATAATTGCCGAGATGATACTGAGTGAATATGAAGTGACTCCCAGAATACTTACAAGGTTATTTAACAGAATGTGGCATGGAGAGGCAAAAACCTGATGAATGGGAGTTAGGAGTGTTGGCAAAAATGGCAAAAAAAGGAAACTTGACTTATTGCAATAATTACAGAGGTATCACACTTACGTCAATTGTTATGAAAATAGAGTAATGCTTATTCTAAAGAGACTAGAGGTAAAGATTGGTGAAAAGCTGAGAGATGAAAAAGTAGGATTTAGGAAAAGTAGAAGTCGAACTGCCCAAATTTTCATTTTGAGACATGTGATACAGTAATGCTTATAATATAAAAAATACAGTTTTGATAACATTTGTGGACTATGAAAAAGTCTTTGATAGTGTCCTATCAAATGAATTTCCAGCGAACAGCGGAGTACTCCAAGGAAATGTGTTGTCACCTATGTTGTTCATCCTCCCCATGGATTTTGTAATGCGTAGAACAGTCGGAGATGGTTGATAAAAATTGAACTTGTTAGCTGAACACCCCAGGATTTGCAATGCTTTCTTACCAGATTGCATGAAGAATCACAGGAGGTTGAGCTCAAGATGAATAGATGAAAGACAGAGATGATTAGAACAGAGTATAGAGTGGAAATTGAGGAAGTGGACCACTACATCTACCTAGGACAATGAATCTCTCTACATGACGCCTGTAAAGAGAGTGAAATAAAAAGAAGAATAACCCTCTGTTGGCAAGCGTTTGGAAGAGCCAGTACAGTGTTGAAAAATAAGAAGATTCCTATCATCTTAAAAAGGAAAGTCTATGATCAGTGTATCCTCCCCACTGTCAGCTATGGGGCAGAAACTTGGAATCTATCAAAAAAGCTTTCCCTTAAATTACGAACAATGCAGAGGGCACATGAGAGAATTATGCTAAATCTAACATGGAAGGATAGAAAAACAGCTAAATGGATACGTCAAAAAACTAAAGTAATGGATATCCTTGAAACCATTAGCAAGCTCAAATGGAACTGGGCACGGCACATTGCCAGGATGACAGACAATCGATGGACATCACGAACAACCTTCTGGACACCCCGAGGATACACAAGAAACCGAGGAAGACAAAAAACCCGCTGGCGAGATTACTTGGACCAACAGAAGCAACAGTGGCACAGAATAGCTTGCGATAGAAGTCTGTGGAGAAACCTGGGGAAGGCCTACATCCAACAAAGGACTTTTGAAGGCTGAAATGATGATGATGATGATGATGATGATGATAGAGTGGAAGAGGAAATATCATTGGAAGGAGAAATGATTTATAAGTTAGAATCATTTAATTATTTAGGAATTATGATCTCCAATACAGGGTCTTCAGAATTAGGTTAGTGAATGATTGAAAAAAGCAAACAAGACAATGGCTAGATTAAGTAAAATCTGGACATCATATCGCCTTAAATTACATATAAAAATCAACTATGTATCAGTTTAATGAGATCTGTGTTACTGTTTGGATATGAGTCATGGTATGCCAATGAAACAATCTCCAACAAACAAGTTGCATCTGTTGTAGTTGTTGTTATATATATATATATATATATATATATATATATATATATATATATATATATATATATATATATATATATATATATATATATATATATATATACATATATATATATATATATATATATATATATATATATATATATATATATATATATATATATATATATATATATATATATATATTCCTTTTCATTTAAGAAGCTCTATTCTACGTTAAAGTTCAAAAGTTTATTTCTTTGTGTCATTTCCTTACTGGGCTATTTTTCTCCATTGGAGCCCATGGCCTTATATCATTTTGATTTTCCAACTAGGCTTATACCCTGGCTTGTAATAATAATAATAATAATAATAATAATAATAACTAGCAGAACCCGTGAAAATTACGCGAAATGATATTTTCAATACTAATTATCTTGTTCCTAACCTATACATGTTTGAATAAAATGTCCCGAGATTAATTTTATAATCTAGGTTATAGAAATTGATAGAACTCAATTTTTTGTCTAATATTTAAAAAAAAAGAGTTAGGTGCTAAAGAAAAAATTGGGAAAACTATATAAGATGTGCTTTGGTTAAGTAATCAAAGTCTAATGTGAATTTGTAAGAGTATAACATGAAATTATTTCCGTTTTCTTTAAAGCGTGACACACACAATAAATAACACACACACTATCGTATTAATATATCAAGATCTAATGTGAATTTGTAACAGTATACACTGAAATTATTTCCGTTTTCTTTAAAGCGTGAATTTGTAAGAGTATACCATAAAATTATTTCCCTTTTCTTTAAAGCGTGACACAAAATAAATAACACACACGCTATTGTATTGATATATAGATAATAATAATAATAATAATAATAATACATACATACATATACCGAGGAACTTCCCCCAATTTTGGGGAGTAGCCGACATCAAACAAATGAAACAGAAAAGGGGACCTCTCCTCTCTACGTTCCTCCCAGCCTGACAAGGGACTCAACCGAGTTCGGCTGGTACTGCTTGGGGTGCCACAGCCCACCCTCCCCCGTTATCAACCACAGATGAAGCTTCATAACGCTGAATCCCCTACTGCTTCTACCTTCGTGGTCTTTCAAGGCACCAGAGGAAGCAGCAGAGCCTACCGGAACTGCGTCACAATCGCTCGCCATTCATTCCTATTTCTAGCACGCTCTCTTGCCTCTCTCACATCTGTCCTTCTATTACCCTGAGCTTCCTTCACTCCACCCATCCACCCAAACCATGGCCTTCCTCTTGTACTTCTCCCATCAACTCTTGTATTC
This sequence comes from Palaemon carinicauda, assembly GCF_036898095.1. Lineage (NCBI taxonomy): Eukaryota > Metazoa > Arthropoda > Malacostraca > Decapoda > Palaemonidae > Palaemon > Palaemon carinicauda. The sequence goes on along the minus strand of NC_090736.1, from coordinate 51,161,006 downwards.
ATCACCTTCGTTAACAGACAGCCATTTTCCATCTCTCAACATGACCAAACCACCTCAACACATTCATATCCATTCTAGCTGCTAACTCATTTCTTACACCCGTTCTCACCCTCACTACTTCGTTCCTAACCCTATCTACTCGAGATACACCAGCCATACAATCACTTTCTCATACAGAACTCTCTTTACATTCATGCCCAACCCTTTATTTTTTACTACTCCCTTAACTGCCCCCAACACTTTGCATCCCTCATTCACTCTCTGACGTACATCTGATTCCAATCCACCATTTGTTGCAACAACAGACCCCAAGTGCTTAAAATGATCCACCTCCTCAAGTAACTCTCCATTCAACATGATATTCAACCTCGCATCACCCTCCCTTCTCGAACATCTCATAACGTTACTCTTACCCACATAACTCTCAATTTCCTTCTCTCACACACCCTTCCAAATTCTGTCACTAATCGTCCAAGCTTCTCTTCTGCGTCTGCAACCAGTACAGTATCATCTGCAAACAACAACTGATTTACCTCCCATTCATGGTCATTCTCGTCTACCAGTTTCAATTCTCGTCCAAGCACTCGAGCATTCACCTCTCTCACCACTCCATCAAAATACAAGTTAAACAACCACGGCGACATCACATATCCCTGTCTCAGCCCCACTCTCACCAGAAACCAATCGCTCACTTCATTTCCTATCCTAACACATGCTTTACTACGTTTGTAGAAACTTTTCACTGCTTGCAACAACCTTCCACCAACTCCATATAACCTCTTCACATTTCACATTGTTTCCCCATCAACTCTTATCACACGCTTTCTCCAGATCCATAAACTCAACATACACCTCCTTACCCTTTGCTAAACATTCTCGCATATCTGCCTAACTGTAAAAATCAGATTCATACAAACCCTACCTCTTCTAAAACCACCCTTTACTTCTGAGATTGCATTCTCTGTTTTTCCTTAACCCTGGATAGGTACGGTGGGTCGTTCGCGACCCCGAGCGTCAAAAAAAAGCAGGTTTTTCTCACGTGACTCACCCCCGTGACTGAATTTGTGGGTGATCGACCTGCAGGAGGTGTCTCCCCTACACGCTCTAGTAGTGTCCAGATGTGCATGGCTGTAGCTGTACTCCTTCCCCGATTTCTGAGACGCGTCGGGGTCGAGCGCGACCAAGTTTACCCTTCTAAGGTAATTTGCATTATTATCAAAGTTATTACGTATTATGAAATTGTCGTAGAATGGTGCAACTTGTATAGGTTATCAGTTGTGGAAAGTCTTGGTGGATTGTTTGGCTACCATGTGCATGATTTTTTTTTTAGTTAAAATGTCGTTCATCACCACGAGGACCATTTTACCGCGAGTGCCCCTTTTTCATTTTTTTTCATTTTTTTGCCAAGTAATTTTTCCGTAAGATATTGCCAAATAGTGTCGTAAAACTTTTGCTTGTTTAGTGTTGGAAAGTGTGTCTAGATGATCTGGCTACCCATGCGTGACTTTGTTTTTGTCAGATACGACGTAGTTATTGGTATATTGGGTATTTAACTGCGGTTACCAATTTCTGTTTTTTTTTCAATATCTGTAAAAATTACTACGTAGTAAGGAATTGCCGTATATTATTCATTTTTTTTTTCATGTTTATGTGTTAGAAAGTGTGCCTTGATGGTTGGGCTAACACGTGCATGTCTTTTTTTTTATCTGAGATGCCGTATATTAGAATGTCGGGCATTTTACCGCGAGTGCCCCTTTTTAATTTTTTTAATTTTTTTGCCAAGTCATTTTTCCGTAAGATATTGCCAAATAGTGTCGTAAAACTTTTGCTTTTTTAGTGTTGGAAAGTGTGTCTAGATGATCTGGCTACCCATGCGTGATTTTGTTTTTGTCAGATACGACGTAGTTATTGGTATATTGGGTATTTAACTGCGGTTGCCAATTTCTGTTTTTTTTTCAATATCTGTAAAAATTTACTACGTAGTAAGGAATTGCCATATATTATTGATTTTATTTTTCATGTTTATGTGTTAGAAAGTGTGCCTTGATGGTTGGGCTAACACGTGCACGGTTTTTTTTTTTTTACTGAAATGCCGTATATTAGAATGTTTTTTATTTGTTTTGCATTTTTTTGCTTAGTCATGTTACCGTAAGGAATTGGCAAGTAGTGTCGCAAAACTTATATTTTTATAGTGTTGGAAAGTGTTTCTAGATGATCTGGCTACCCATGCCTATCTTTTTTTTAGCCAGATATGGCGTATATATAGGTATGTGTTCGATTTTCCGGTGATTGCCATTTTTTCGTTTTTTCCCAATTCTTTCAAAATTACTACGTACTAAGGAACTATCACAGAGTAATGATTCCTCTAGATGTTTATTTGTCGGAAAATTTTGTTTACTTCTTTTTTGATTGAATATCATCAATTTTTTTTAGCTAAAATATTATATTGTTTTACCTTTTTTTTTCGATTTTATTTCCCTTCAAAAAAATTTTTTTGGGTCAGAATTTTAATTTTATAGTCGTAAAATAATCGAAAATTATCCAGCAACCCACCATACAATTTTTATGCATATCCAATAATAATTAGATTAGTAAATAACACCTTGAAATTGACATACCCTTCCTACATTTCAAGTGGCAGATTAGGGAGTCTGAGTCAGTGTGGTTGGCGGCCATTTTGTGGACATATCCGAAGCGTAAGTTGCCCTATCTATATATATTCTTGTTCCCTATAGAATTTGTGATATTTTGGTATATTTTTACCTGCATAAATATCATATTATATATTAAATATATGTATTTTTTTACGAAATTTCTAAGTACTCAAAAAATTACCTTTAGATATGGCCCCTGATATAAATGTAATTTACAAAATAATGAAGATTTTTTTACATATTTCTATTTTAGGATAACATATGTTTATTCCCTAAAAAAATTAGCCACTTCCTATTTCATTTGGGTACCCCAAAAAAATTCATGAAATTTGGACAAATTGTTTTGGCCAAAAAAAGTTACCCTTTTTTTCTCATTTCAGATCTTCACCTCCATGGGTCTGACTTCATCCAAAATACATCAAGATGTGTCCTAAACATTCAAGAATCAATTCCTAAAAGGATTTGTGTATATATGTATAAACTTTTTTTTATGAATTTTTATGTCAGGTCTTTTTTTTCTACTTAATTTTTTAAAATATTTATAATAAATAGTTTTTCTGCAGATGAGTAGTATTTATCTTTACAGTTGTTTTAAGCATTCATTGAAGTTTTTTTTGGCAAAAGAAAAAAGGAGGTTACTGCAAAAACTGATTTTTCAAGAATTTTTTTTTGGCGTCGGGGTCGTTCGCGTCCGAGTATACCCTTAAAGGGGTGTCCGAGGAGCGTACCTATCCAGGGTTAATCATATTAATCAGTACTCTACCATACACTTTTCCCACTACACTCAACAAACTAATACACCTTGAATTACAACACTCATGCACATCTCCCTTACCCTTATATAGTCGTACAATACATGCACAAACCCAATCTACTGGTACCATTGACAACACAAAACACATATTAAACAATCTCATCAACCATTCAAGTACAGTCACACACCCTTCCTTCAACATCTCAGCTCTCACACCATCCATACCAGATGCTTTTCCTACTCTCGTTCCATCTAGTGCTCTCCTCACTTCCTCTCTTGTAAACTCTCTCTCTCTCTCTCATTCTCATCTCTCATTACCGGCACCTCAACACCTGCAACAGCAATTATATCTGCCTCCCTATTATCCTCAACATTCAGTAAACTTTCAAAATATTTCGCCCACCTTTTCCTTGCCTCCTCTTCTTTTAACAACCTTCCATTTCAATCTTTCACTGTCTCTTCAATTCTTGAACCAGCCTTCCTTACTCTCTTCACTTCTTTCCAAAACTTCTTCTTATTCTCTTCATATGAATGACCCAATCCCTGACCCCACCTCAGGTCAGCTGCCCTCTTTGCCTCACTTACCTTGCGCTTTACTTCCACATTTTTCTCTCTATATCTTTCATACTTCTCTACACTATTACACTGCAGCCATTCTTCAAAAGCCCTCTTTTTCTCTTCCACTTTTACCTTCACTGCTTCTTTCCACCATTCACTGCCCTTCTTCATGCTGCCTCCAACAAACTTCTTGCCACACACATCACTTGCAATCCCAACAAAATTTTCTTTTACTAACTTCCACTCATCCTCTAAATTACCCGTTTCTTTTACTTTCACTTCGTCATGTGCCATTTTCAATTATAATAATAATAATAATAATAATAATAATAATAATAATAATAATAATAATAATAATAATAACCCAGACTTGAATTGGCATTTCTGAGGTCTTTGTCCTACAATGTACTAGAAACGGCTGCATCTGTTATAGTTATATATATATATATATATATATATATATATATATATATATATATATATATATATATATATATATATATATATATATATATATATATATATATATACAGTAGATAGATAGGTATAGATATATAGATATAGATATAGCTAGATATAGATAGATAGATAGATATATAGATCCATCCATCCATATACCAAGGCACTTCCCCCAATTTTGGGGGGTAGCCGACACCAACAATGAAACAAAACAAAAAGGGGACCTCTACTCTCTATGTTCCTTCAGCCTAATCAGGGACTCAACCGAGTTCAGCTGGTACTGCTAGGGTGCCACAGCCCAACCTCCCACATTTCCACCACAGATGAAGCTTCATAATGCTGACTCCCCTACTGCTGCTACCTCCGCGATCATCTAAGGCACCGGAGGAAGCAGCAGGGCCTACCGGAACTGCGTCACAATCGCTCACCATTCATTCCTATTTCTAGCACGCTCTCTTGACTCTCTCACATCTATCCTCCTATCACCCAGAGCTTTCTTCACACCATCCATCCACCCAAACCTTAGAATTCCTCTTGTACTTCTCCCATCAACTCTTGCATTCATCACCTTCTTTAGCAGATAACCATTTTCCATTCTCTCAACATGGCCAAACCACCTCAACACATTCATATCCACTCTAGCCGCTAACTCATTTCTTACACCCGTTCTCTCCCTCACCACTTCGTTCCTAACCCTATCTACTCGAAATACACCAGCCATACTCCTTAGACACTTCATCTCAAACACATTTAATTTCTGTCTCTCCATCACTTTCATTCCCCACAACTCCGATCCATACATCACAGTTGGTACAATCACTTTCTCATATAGAACTCTCTTTACATTCATGCCCAATCCTCTATTTTTTACTACTCCCTTAACTGCCCCCAACACTTTGCAACCTTCATTCACTCTCTGACGTACATCTGCTTCCATTCCACCATTTGCTGCAACTATAGACCCCAAGTACTTAAACTGATCCACCTCCTCAAATAACTCTCTATTCAACATGACATTCAACCTTGCACCACCTTCCCTTCTCGTACATCTCATAACCTTACTCTTACCCACATTAACTCTCAACTTCCTTCTCTCACACACCTTTCCAAATTCTGTCACTAGTCGGTCAAGCTTCTCTTCTGTGTCTGCTACCAGTACAGTATCATCCGCAAACAACAACTGACTTACCTCCCATTCATGGTCATTCCTGCCTACCAGTTTTAATCCTCGTCCAAGCACTCGAGCATTCACCTCTCTCACCACTCCATCAACATACAAGTTAAACAACCACGGCGACATCGCACATTCCTGTCTCGGCCCCACTCTCACCAGAAACCAATCACTCACTTCATTTCCTATTCTAACACATGCTTTACTACCTTTGTAGAAACTTTTCACTGCTTGCAACAACCTTCCACCAACTCCATATAACCTCATCACATTCCACATTGCTTCCCTATCAACTCTATCATATGCTTTCTCCAGATCCATAAACGCAACATACACCTCCTTACCTTTTGCTAAATATTTCTCGCATATATGCCTAATTGTAAAAATCTGATTCATACAACCCCTACCTCTTCTAAAACCACCCTGTACTTCCAAGATTGCATTCTCTGTTTTATCCTTAATCCTATTAATCAATACTCTACCATACACTTTTCCAACTACAGTCAACAAACTAATACCCCTTGAATTACAACACTCATGCACATCTCCCTTACCCTTATATAGTCGTACAATACATGCACAAACCCAATCTACTGGTACCATTGACAACACAAAACACATATTATACAATATCACCAACCATTCAAGTACAGTCACACCCCCTTCCTTCAACATCTCAGCTTTCACACCATCCATACAAGATGCTTTTCCCACTCTCGTTTCATCTAGTGTTCTCCTCACTTCATCTATTGTAATCTCTCTCTCATTCTCATCTCCCATCACTGGCACCTCAACACCTGGAACAGCAATTATATGTGCCTCCCTATTATCCTCAACATTCAGCAAACTTTCAAAATATTCCGCCCACCTTTTCCTTGCCTCCTCTCCTTTTAACAACCTTCCATTTCCATCTTTCACTGTCTCTTCAATTCTTGCGCCAGCCTTCCTTACTCTCTTCACTTCTTTCCAAAACTTCTTCTTATTCTCTTCATATGACTGACCCAATCCCTGACCCCACTTCAAGTCAGCTGCCCTCTTTGCCTCACGTACCTTGCGTTTTACTTCCACATTTTTCTCTCTATATTTTTCATACTTCTCTATACTATTACTCTGCAGCCATTCTTCAAAAGCCCTCTTTTTCCCTTCCACTTTTACCTTCACTGCTTCATTCCACCATTCACTGCCCTTCCTCATGCTGCCTCCAACAACCTTCTTGCCACATACATCACTTGCAATCCCAACAAAATTTTCTTTTACTAACTTCCACTCCTCCTCTAAATTACCAGTTTCTCTTACTCTCACCTCGTCATATGCCATTTTCAACCTTTCCTGATATTTACTTTTTACCCCCGGTTTTATAAGCTCTTCAGTCCTCACTACCTCTCTTTTACATCCACCTACTCTATTCCCCCACTCTTTTGCTACAACTAATTTTCCTTCCAGCAAAAAATGATCAGACATACCGTTAGCCATACCCCTAAACACGGGCACGTCTTTCAATCTTCCAAACATTCTTTTAGTTATCAAGACTAAACAGAGCTCGGTCAGCATATCTATCTATATATAGATAGATATATAGATATATATGTATATATATATATATATATATATATATATATATATATATATATATATATATATATATATATACATATATATATATATATATATATATATATATATATATATATATAGATATATATATAGATACACACACACATATATATATATATATATATATATATATATATATATATATATATATATATATATATATATATATATATATATATATATATACATATATATATATATATATATATATATATATATATATATATATATATATATATATATCTTCATTTAACAGACTTTATTCTAAATTAAAGTTCAAAAGAGAGTATTTACAGAATTAATCCTCACCTTACAACATGTTGTTTTACACATGACCTCAGTTCAGACAACCCAGGCTTTGAATGTCACAAAACCTTCAGAATATACTCTATATTCAACTCCTAACTGTTGCAAAGTATCTAGATCCCGGTTATCCACGTAAATAGTGGCAGACATTCATTCGGCCTCTAACGAATGCAAATGGAGTTACTCTGAGTCTCCATGGATGTAAATGTCTACTGGGGAATGATAATAGCATTAACAGAATCTGACTTTTTGTATCTCCAGAACACTTGATGATCCCTCTCTGAGAGAGAGCGAGAGAGAGAGAGAGAGAGAGAGAGAGAGAGAGAGAGAGAGAGAGAGAGAGAGAGAGAGAGAGAGAGAGAGTTTGAATAGTCTTACCCTCGAAGAATGATGATTACCATATCGAGGCCATCCATGTTGTGATGGTGAATGAAACGTCGATTTTCTCTCTCTCTCTCTCGCTCTCTCTCTCTCTCTCTCTCTCTCTCTCTCTCTCTCTCTCTCTCTCTCTCTCTCTCTCTCTCCTCACCTTAGCTACGACCCGCAATGGTTGGCTAACGACTAGACACACAATTTGATGCGTTGGTGTACAGATATATTTTCAATTTTTAGGAAGTTGTCCGAAACTCCAATACAGTACTTGGGTCTTACCGAAAGAAAAGCTTTACTCTCTCTCTCTCTCTCTCTCTCTCTCTCTCTCTCTCTCTCTCTCTCTCTCTCTCTCTCTCTCGAGAGAGAGAGAGAGAGAGAGAGAGAGAGAGAGAGAGAGAGAGAGAGAGATATTAATACACTGTGATTGGTAAAGCAGATTCTTTTCTTCTCTATATCTATCTTTATTTTTTCTCGTTTTTTTTTTAAACAAGGGGATATCAAACATTGACAGTAATTAAGGCGAAGAAAAGAAATGGGAGAAGACATAATTTCCAATTCCTTAAAAAGTCATATTCTGAAATGTAATGAAAAACAAGACTAATTTCTAAGAGGAGGAAAGAGTTATATTGATAGCACAACGAAATTGTTTTGCTTCAGTCATTTCTAGTCTTGATATACTGTATATATATACATATATATACTGTATATATATATATATATATATATATATATATATATATATATATATATATATATATATATATATATATATATATATATATATATATATATATATGTGTGTGTGTGTGTGTGTGTGTGTGTATATATATATATATATTAGTGTGCTACTGTTGTTAACACACATTGAGTATGTTTGTTGGGATGTTACATCTTCAAGTAAAGTCAATCAAGTTAACTTTAAAATGGTTTATTCTTTAAAAACAACAGTGTTAACATCTCCATCACAGGAGTATAGCTGGTTTGGTCGGATGACCATTCCATATGAAGTATTGATAAGAACTGGCTAAAATATCGATATCACAGATATCGTATAGACAGTTATCTCAGCATTTAAACACAGAATGTAAATGCTACATTAGTATAGGAAGACACCTGCATCTGGTGGCGACACAACTCTTTCACACGGTTTGTATTTGTGTTTATTCTTCATAAAACTGTTATATTGCTGAGATATGCTAATCGCATCCGGCTATGATCTGACTACAGCACTTCTCACGCTAACTTCTACTTCCACAATGAGGTATTACGTCATGTGTTTTAAACATGTAATATATGATTATTACATCAGCTCGGCCAGCTATCTCTATTTTTTTTTAAATTTAACAACACGCCAAAATATGTTTACTAGGAGTGCGACTGGATATATGTATTATTCTTTGTTTAAATTTAGCCATAAGCAAATGAGGACGAATGTTCAAATAGGCACATTAAAAAAAATAATAACAATAATGCATATGAAAAGATATTATCAAAGCAAAGAAAAAATGCATGATAAATACAGATCACATATATGGTGCATTGCTAGCAAATGATTATATGGTACCAAAAAAAAAAATACTGATATACATATAATTCGGTAACTTTGTTAAAGAATAATTGTTACCTTTGTCAGAAATATAGATTATTACAATATGGTAATTAATAAAAATATTTGTTACCTTGGTAAAGATTCAATTTCATTGCACAAACACGAATTCCTGGTATGTACACGTACCACGGTTTCGTACATATATGTATATATATTTATATATAGGGCTTATATATTTTATTAGATGCCCATAGATTCTGTTTTTTTTTTCTTTTAACATTCCGGCTTATATATTTTATTAGATACCGAAAAAAATGATTTATTTTTTAAATGGCTTTTAAAATGTTTTTTAGAAATGCAAATGTTCCATAGTCTCTTCAATTACATATTACTAGCGTACTATCTGCTTTTCGTACACAACGCGTTTCCAAGACAATTTTACTCCTTTGAGCGAATGAAGTGGCCACTTTCAAACGGCCTTAAATTGAATTAAATAAGGAGTTTTGTCTGGACATGGCAAAACGTTCTGTTTGAGCTGCAAACTGTTCCTTAACCTACGCCAAGCAAAGATGTTAACGGCGATAAATATCATCACCGTCACAACTGTTCCTGCTAGTAGAATGGGGTGAAGAAATTCTTTATAAGTCGGTGACGGGTGGTCCATCTCGGTCAATTTCATCAACCGCTTGGCTACCTGTTTGTTGTATGGGAGAGGTAATGATGGAATCGTTGTTGACCACGTGAAGTTTGCGAAGTAGGATCATTCTCTGATGATGGTTTTTATCCCTTTCACCATGGAATTAGGGGATGTCCCGATACAACCATCTGCTGCAACGAAGATTTGGGAATAGGACGTGGATCCGTCCGGGCATGATACATTGAAGCCGGCCTTGTCGTATCATATCCACTTGTATGGGAGAGAGAACCGTCTAGCACTATACCTAACTCGCATGAATCCATTAAGTTTATGGAATTCAAATGAATCAGCTGTACATATTTTTTTCTATCCATTGCGTCTGAACAGTGAGTTAATTGATTCAAGTCTTTAATGACTGTATATGTTTCCTTGTCTGGGGAAATCAATACGTGTCCTGTTAAACTGGATATTACAGGATTTGAGTGATTCGTCATGAAAGTCGGAAATGGTGATATCCTGTAAGATTACCAGGCATCAGAAGAATCAAAGGGAATTGTAATCATAATCCTGTTATTTTCAACGCTTACTGTAATTAGGCTGTAATAAAATTCTAACCTACGTGCGTCAACAAAGGAATATAGCCTAGTTTCTCCCGTCCGTTCTCCACAATTAACTTTAAGTATTTTATAGGCAACAAATGGGGTGACAGTACACCTTTAGTTGCTAATGTGATAGCTTCCACATAATCTTTTGATTTCTCAATGAAATGTGCCATTCTGTTATGTATGTGATCTATTTTTGAATCATAATATGTTAACGTTGCCAACAAATCCTGTACTTCCATAATCTGATTGATATTACTTGAATGTTCATTTACTAAATCCATAATTTGATTGATTGAAGCTAACTGATTCCTTAGTTTTGACATAACCAATTCATCTTCATGAGTCAGGAACTCAATTTTCTTATTTTGATTACTAATCTTAAGAGAATTGGAAATTCCTAAACCTAAACTTGCAATAGACCCAAAGATGTTTAGTGCAGCAAAAATAAACGGGTTACGTCTCTCTTTATTTTCGTGTCCTACAGTCCACATCAAAAGGTCACGAGCCAAAGATTCTGTCTCGTAAGTCTTATTTTACAAGTCATCAGATAGCATCTCTGCAACTTTTAGTGTCGATCCAAGCGAACTCTCTGTAGTCAAATGAAAATGTCTTCTATGCAATTCATTTAATGAGACAGCAAACCTCGAAATGGCGCTTTTTAAGCTAGTGACGTCATTCTCTGGGAGAAAAATTGCTTGCATTCGCACTTCTACTACTATGTTATTTGATGTAATAAAAACGTCCTCTTGTCTTTCAACTATAGTGCCATATTTAAAATCTATACTTTTAGTTTTAGAGCTCATCCCACACGAGAAAAATGTCTGAGCGAACAATATCACTCCCAACAACAAAAAAATCTTCTTGGAAACCTGTAACGAGAAAAATATATGTAATTACTCCTGTATTAAGAAGAAAACTTTTAACATACAAATAAAAATCTTTCCCTCACTTCTTTGTCTCTTATTTTAATTTCTTATGTGAGCCAATGGTACGATTCTCTCATCCGTGGATTGGGATACATTTTGAACTGTAAACCTATTGGCCGTTAATGTTTCCAAAATATTAAATGGGCCTTCAAACTTAGGTGTTAGTTTATAATTGAGTCCTTTACGTACATTTACCTGTATGTATACATTATCACCCACGGTAAATGTTTTAGTTGGCTTCGCTATTTTATCATGATTCCTTTTCATTATGATTTGTGATTCTTCTAAATTCTTTCGAAGGATATCAAAACGATCTTTGCTTGCATTTATACATTCTTTTAAAGGATTTGATAGATTAGTTGTAGGCATTAATACATGGAAAGGTGTTCTAACTGGGGTACCATACAATGCTTCATGCGGTGCCATTTTAATTGATATATGATATGAATGATTCAGCATAGTCAGTACCGCAGGTATTGCAATATCCCAGTTGGGGTCTGATCCCCCAAGTGTTACTCTTAATATATTTAAAACCTTCCTATTTGCTCTTTCTACTAGCCCATTCGACTCTGGGTGATATATCATGGTATTTATTTTCTTTATGCTAAGGAATTCACACAATGAGGTAAGAAAGTGATTATTAAATTCTCCACCCGAGTCTGAGATTATCATGTGTGGAATTCCATGTTTACAAATGTAATACTCGTAAAACTTCCTGGCGCATTCAATCGCCGTTTTAGTTTTAAGCGCTATTAGTTCTGTATATCGAGTTAAAGCATCTGCAATTACTAAGAGGTGCTTATTTCCTCTGTCTGACTCGTAAAATCCTGTTAACAAATCTAAATGTATTCTTTCAAAGGATTGATTGGGCACGGGATAAGCCCCTAGGCTGACAGGTGTTTTCGTATGCCCTTTGTTTTCCTGACATGTGCGACAATTAGCTCTGTGTTTTTTTTTTTTTATATCTGTAAGCATCGTATGCCAATAAAACAATGATTTGGCTTTCTGTGACATTAATGAGAACCCCGGGTGTCCATGTAATGGATTTGCATGCAACCAATTCAGGACATTGGAAATAAATGAGATTGGTACCACTACCTGGTCGTTAGTTTCATGTGGTGTATTGCGGGTTTTCCTTGTCACGGTCCTACACAGAATATTATCTTTGAATATATAATTCTGCTGCTTATACTTTATATATCCCTTTCCCTTATGATTGCCTTTCAAAGCATTTATAATTGTTTCCAATTTCTGATCTTTTCTTTGCTCAGTCTGTAATAATTCAGTGCTCCAGCCCAAATCTTCTTGTTCAGATATTGTTTTAACAATAGGCATGGATGTTGAAAAATCTATTAATTCAGCTAAAGGCTCCGTACAAGATGACACGGGGTTGCGTGATAATGCATCAGCAATGATATTTGCTTTTCCAGGTAAATACCCGATTCTCACGCCAAAGTCTTGAATGATCAAATGCCACCGAGTTCGTTTACGGCTGTGATTGAAGCCTTTAAAGAATTCGGTTAGTGGTTTATGATCAGTAAGAACCTTAACGGGATAACCGTATATTATGAACTTGAAATGCACTAGTGAATTAACAATAGCTAGCTCTTCCTTGTCTATTACTGCATACTTACTTTCCAAAATTCTCAGTTTTCGAGAATAAAAAGCTATTGGGAAAAATTGTTTATCATATTGCTGAAGCAATACCCCTCCTACTCCTAAGTCTGAGGCATCTGTTGCAATGAAGAATTCCTTACCGAAGTCAGGAAATTTTAAGATAGGAGAACTACACAGTTCATCTTTCAAGGTATTAAACGCCTGTTGATGCTGCTCAGACCATATGAAATCTACGCCCTTCTTCGTAAGATCAGTTAAGGGAGCAGCTATTATTGAATAGTTGCGTATAAAACGCCTGTAATATCCACTACAACCCAAAAATTGCTGTATTCCCTTGACATAGTAGGTATGGGAAAGTTACGGATAGCCGACACCTTATCATGGACTACTTTAAGACCTTGGGTTGACACCATGAAACCCAAATATATTAATTCTGTTTTGAAAAATTCACACTTACTAATCTTTACCCTCAAGTTATGTTGTCTTAGTCTCTGTAGTACTAGTTCTGATTTACGTAGATGTTTTTCTAAGGTGTTGGAAAAGATTACAAGGTCGTCCATATAGGCATGCAATATATCCCCTAGCAAGTCTCCAAACACTATGTTAATCATTCTTTTAAATGTTATGGGAGCACAACGTTAACCAAAAGGCATCCGTAAAAATTCATAATGTCCCCTGGCTGTGCTGAAGGCTGTGTATGGGATACTATCTTCTTCTAATGATATCTGGTGAAAGCTTTTAACTAAGTCCAAACTGGTAAAATATTTATTCTGACCTAACAAAGACATCAGTACATGGCACTGGGAATCGATCAGGGATCGTCTCCGTGTTTAGACGACGGAAGTCCACGCAGATACGCCATGTTCGATCTTTTTTTGGTACAACTATTAATGGAAAATTATAAGGGCTGTTCGATTTCCTAATGACTCCTTCTTCTAGCATTTTACCTTCTTCATCATTTATTTCATTCTGGAATTTCATAGGGAGTCTGTTCGAGGGTACATAGATAATTTTCTGCTTGTCCTTTAACCTTTTTTGATGCTTGATACATCTGTTTTTCCTAAGGATCCATCCATAGTGGAAAAAAACATCATGATATTTAGTTAAAAGTCCAAAAATTTTCTGCTGAATTTCTTCGTCTTGAATGTCTTTATTGATTTCATTTTCAATAGATTGCAAAAGGGATCCATCCGCAACTGATTGAGCGTGATTGATTTCAGCAACGGTAAGAATACGATGTTTATAAACTTCTACATCCAAGATATGTTGATATTTGTGAATTACTAAAGTGGTATTTAAATGATTACAGACTTCAATATTACATTGTTGATGTGAGCCTACTGTATAAATAGCTTGTGTGACAGACAATCCGTTAGTTTTCAAAGCGTCGGAAAGGATTGATATTTCAGATCCCGGTAATGTTTTCTTTACTTGCACTATTAAATTCGAAGGTACGTTTTGCTCGATAGATTGCGTGCAAGATGATATTACGGGTGAACGAGAATTCTGCTGGGTCGCGTATATTATTTCTTTATTAGTGAGACAAGTTATTGGTTCTTCAACGTACGTTACGAATACATTTGTCGTCTCCTTTTAACCAAAACTTATTTTAAGGTATTAGAAGACTTATAGAATTTTCCTTTGTTATACACGCCGTGCTTGGCAGGGGCTAAGATAATATTTTGATTGCCCATAGATGGGTATCCTATAATTACAGCTAGATACATATCAATATTTTGCACAACAAATGTATCGGGAAACGTGCGCTTACTGACCTTGAACTGAACATGAGTTATGCCTTTTACATTTAATTCATTATTTCCTATACCCGAGAGTCTCACTCCGGATTTTTCTATCAGAAAGTTGGAAAACAACAAATGATGTGTCCTCAAATCCATGATATTACGTGGACTACCAGAGTAAAAAAATGACTTAAAGGATTTATGTTCTAAATTTACAGCATATAATGTTGGTCGTAACTCATTTTGGCTTATTATTGTATGAATTCGTTGCAAATCTACGGGAGCATGCACTGATTTACTTAATTCGGCCGTGTGTTTCATAGGAAAATCTATTGCCTCACAATGATCTGATAAAACATTAAATTGATTATTCAATACTACTGATGTTGACATGAATGACCTTGACCCAACATCACTCTCTTCCCCACTGGAGTTAATTATGTGGTATTTGCTTTGCTCTGCACATTCTGAAAATTAGTCTGACCTTGCGAGGTCTGATTTGACGACCCAGGCTCAGCGTTATTTGAAGAATTGTTTGTTTGTTTGTTTCGGATTCTGAACTACATTGACATTTGGCTGTTTCTTCTTATT
>NC_090736.1:51122951-51140451 GCF_036898095.1 Palaemon carinicauda | reverse complement strand
AAAGCCTATCAAAAATGCACAAATTGTTCTCTAATTTTTTATATTATTGTATTCGTATAGTCTGTTGTACAAAGATGTAATGATATCAACAGTGATCGGTTCTTTTTTAACGACTGGTTTCCCCAAAACTCTTTTGGCCGCTTCTAAAATATTTTCAACTAACTTTGAATTCGTTGGAGAATATAGACTGTTAATGTCATGGTACCATTTTATTGCATAGAAAGTAGCAATAACTGGACTAGGTGAATTTACAGACTGAATTAAAGAAGCCAAATATATCGCTACTATGAAAGATTTGGCGGGCAAAGCGTCTCCACTTCCCAAGCCATTGCACGATACCCACTTCTGAAAGCGCACAAACGCTCCATGATATTTTGAACTGGTAGAATCTGCCCTTGATTTCTTCAACAAATTCGGAAGTAGGTGCACTTTTCCCGCCATCACTTCTGGGAGCTGATCAATTTTGGTCTTATGGATCTGAAAAAACACACGTAAAGTCGATGGTTAATAAATCTGAAATTGGACATAACTTCAATATAAAACATTTAAACTTTCAAAGACCAATTCAAATATACCTGCACTTCCGCAATACTGCTTGTGCTTTCAAACACGGCAATACTACCATTGTTATAACTGCGCCTCCGCAATACTGCTTGCGCTTTCAAACACGGCAATACTGCCTTTATATAACTGCGCCTCCGCAATACTGCTTGCGCTCTCAACCTCAAGTACGGCAATACTGCCTTGTTATAACTGCGCCTCCGCAATACTGCTTGCGCATTCAAGCACGGCAATACTGCCTCTATTATAACTGTGCCTCCGCAATGCTGCTTGCGCTTCCAAGCACGACAATACTGCTTTTATCTATATAATTTTTTTTTCTTTTTTTTTTTTTAATAAATAAAACTGCGCTCCCGCAATACTGCTTGTGCTTCCAAACACGGCAATATTGCCTTTATTTTTTATTTATTTATTTATTTATTTTTTTTTTTTAGTTTTTTTTTTTTGGGGGGGGGAATAAAACTGCGCTACCGCAATACTGCTTGCGCTTCCAAATATGGCAATACTGCCTTAATTTATATTGTAATTTCTGAAATATTACTGCACCTACGCAATACTGCGTGTGCTTCAAATACCACTGACTATTTTGCATCTCCGTCTATAAAGTTATGTTTTGAATGCAGCAATTGTCAATTTTCTTAAAACCAAAAATTAGACAGTTTAACTTTTATACAAGCAGTCCCGTACGAGGGACGTAGCCTCACATTCGCCGCAAATATAATAATGACTAACTTATTGAAGAAAAATCAACTTTCAGTGCCAACATATGGAAATTCAAATCAATATTTCCAAACATACCTTTTCCACTCCTACTTGACACATAATTCTCTCTGTTAATTGGTAAATCGAACCAATCAACTACCTCTGGTATAAATGACCCTGTTGGACAAAGAAATGGCCAAAACAAAGCTGATTTCCAGCAAGGCACAACAAGAACACCAGCAGCTTTGTCAAAGGCCATTTTCTTGATAACCTGTGTAATGACAGTGATTGGGGGAACAAATAATCCGAACTTTCCTCCCCAATGTTCTGAAAAAGCGTCTATACCGTTACACGTGGGACTCCAATATCTTGAATAATACGAAATCAGTTTCGCATTATGTTCGGAAGCGAACCAATCAATATGTGTATTTCCAAATCTAGCCTGAATCATATCAAATATTTCAAATGAGATACCCCAGTCATCAATGTCTATAATCTTTGACAGTTAATCTGCTTTTTCTTTCATTGTTCTAGGAATCCATTCCATTTCCAACAAAATAGACTTTGCAATACAAAATCGAAAAATATCAATAGCTATACTTTTCAATTCCACCTTCATAGAACCTTTCGATACGATCGCTTCAACCCCTTGATTGTCAGTAAACCATTTCACCCTCTGACCAGTCAGAATATGATCTAACGACTGTAAAACACGATAAACAGCTACCAATTCTCGCCATGTCGAAGACTTAAGACTTTCTTCAATGGACCATGTACCATATGAAATACCGGTTTTTGCACTGACTGCATAGCCAGCAAACCCTGTACTACTAGCGTCAGAATACACAATTTTTGAGCATTGAAAAGACACATTGGTATGTTTTATATTTACTTCCGACAAGAGATATTTGCCAAAATTCTAGTTGTCTCTTACTTTCATCAGAAATTTTTATATACTGATCCCAGTGACTAGCAGCGAGTACGTCAATACTTAAATTGCGAGTCATTATTTGAGAAACTTTTCCTATGACAACACTCATTGAGATAATTTGACCAATACAGCTCGCTACTTTCTTAACATGAACGTACCTGTGTACTTTATTACTATTCAATATTTCTGAAATCGTATTGATGCACTTAAGTAATCTTCGATCAGGGATAAATATTGAACTGTTTCCGGAATCAAGCATCACACCTAAAAACTCCAGAACCTGAGTGGGTGACCAGATACATTTCGTTGCATTCGGGATAAATCCCGATGACAGCAAATCATTTTTTATATGCTGGCTAAGTTTAATTGCGCCATCAAGAGATTGCGAACAACTGTATCCATCATCTAAGAACATGGTGACAAACTTTCCCTCACCGCGCCATTTCTTCAGCAGCGGTCTTGTCAACTTTGTAAACATATAACAGGCGCTTGAAATTCCGAAAGGGAGAACATTAAACTTGTAAAAATTAGACTTTCCTTCCCTATTTATCCAAGAAAACCCAAGGTATTCTGTGTGAGGCTCATAGATGTCAACAAAATGATAAGCGCTGGTCAAATCAAACTTAATTTGATAACCCTTACTTTTAAATAATGATAATGCAATTCTAATATCTTCATATTTTACAGGTTGTTTCCACATATGCTTATTCATTTCTCTTAAATCAAAAATAAGTCTTTTACGTTTAGAATTTTGAATGGAAATAGTCAACGGATTTACAACATAAGGGGGCTTTCGCAAACTGATATTAGTGCTCTATCTACTAGATCTTGGATAGCTTGTGAAACAAAATCAAATTCTAACAAAGCAGATTTATTGTTTTTACAAAATGTTCTCGAAGGTATCGAATACAAAGGTAACTTATAGCCTTTTTCTATTACGTCGAGTACAAAATCACTCGAGCCAATTGACCTCCAAAATTGAATATGTTTCTTTAACCTACCCCTAACTATTATACTTTTCTGTCCCTGCTCATATTCATAAAAATCATGGGTAAATCTATTATAGTCAAAATACTCATCTTCTAACAAGTCTGTTGACACCTCCGGTTTACTTCCTTGCTGGCCCACCAGTTGCCTGCTCCCCGCCGGCACTGGCTGCTCCGAAAAGGCTTGCACCTCTGGAATAGGGACAATTCCGCCGGAAGTGTGAGAACTCCCCGCAAGCAAAACAGGGTCCTGGAGCGACGAAGCCGGAACTTCTGGTGTTGAAACTATTGGTGCTGGTTTGACCACGAAAAAATCTGCCTCTTCCAACCGGATCGGATCCATATGGTTTGTGACCGGAAACGCCTGAACCCCAATAATTGTTTCTGGCAGTAGAGTCAAACGACCGCCGAGAACCGCCTCGAGGATAACTTCGAGTCTTCTGCTTTTTGAGCGCCCTGCTCTCAGCCTTGTTTATTCTAGATTCATCCTCGCTGTCAGACGCAACCGGATTTGTTTCGTACTGCCTGACAGTTTCCCATCCGCCTGCTGATGTATCGGCAATTCTAATAAGTTTATTCATTTTATGTACTTTGTCTCTAACTTCCTCAAGCTGTTCTCTCACATAGTCCAATTTTCCGTTTTCTACGCCCCAAAGGCACTGGTTAATTGCATCTTCAAGTTCACTGTTAAACTCATATTGGTGTTTGTTTCCAAGAAATCTCCATGACAAGTCCTTTTCGGTTTTTAATTTCTTCACTTCAGTGGCAACGTTTAATGAATTGCCTTGCACATCTCTTTTTAAGTTCGAAAGTTCTGCCAAAATGGTATTCAATTGAACTTGAATACCAGAGTCACTATCACCATTGCTTGCCATTTTCAGCCATGTAAAAGATTTGCCACGCCTTTGTATATATAATAACCGGTGTTATAAACGCTTCTTCGTTCAGTCCAACGTCCGAAGCTGAATGACTTGTTCACCACCTAAGACCAACCGAGCAAACTTACTGACACGCCACCTACTGGACATTCCATCCATCAAGGAAATTAATTTTCTTCTTATTCATAAATTCAAACGTGGAAAATTACATTATACACAACTACCCTCTCAGGTGAGGGACTTGTCAACTCGAGCGCCCACCGGCAACTAAAACTCCCTTTGCTACCAAATTCCAACCTCTGCAATAATAAGTTGAGACATAGATTTTTGTGGAATACTCATGAATATTGAGTTCATCTACCTTGTCGTACATGACATCTCTGCATACATGAATTAGGACATTACTCCTCCCTCAAGCTCCTCACTCCGGGAGGAGGTGCCCACTCGCCCTCACTAGTCTATGATATATGGAATACACTCCAACTCGGAATAGGCATGGCATGTAGTAAACAGAAGTGCAACATAATATATATATATATATATATATATATATATATATATATATATATATATATATATATATATATATATATATATATATATGAAATTACCCCAAAAAATAACACATCTTCCATAAAAAAATAAAAAATGAAATATCGGATGTAAAAATGTACACAACACAATATAAATAATTCCACTAATTTCTTCTTAAGACCTCTGCAACCAAAACACAAAATACCCAAAGTGAAAAAAAATAATAACTTCCTTCTGGTTGCTGGCTACTTGGGCGGGACAGGGGTAGGAATAGATATTCCTTCATTCCTCAATTTTACTGGTCCGGGTTTACGGCACAATTTCGCAACACAACTTACCACCACCGTTTCACCATTTATTTAAATCACTACAACACTTGCACTTGCAACTTTCATCCGGTGGCCACTAGCCGTTTTCCCGAGAAAATCGTTTATCTTCCCACCCTTCTCTTATAACATTAAGTATAAGGTATTCAAATCTACACATTCTCTAACACTGCCTATCCTCAAGGCTGAACTTTAATCCCGCAGCCTCTTGCCATTCGTGAACCGCCCCGGCCCCAGCAACCAGGAATAATATAAATACTTGAATAATATAGCATCTGCCTGACGGATCTCACTTGACCTATTTAACATCTGATTGTTTTTGGGTTCACTCAACAATGTTATACGTATTTCCACACTCAGCAAAATTACAACAACATTTTACGTATATATCTAGCATCAACATAAGAACACATTGTTATCATCAAGTTTATTTAAAACACGTTAAAAGAAGAAATGCAGTCTGTTCAAATAACAACAACAGCAAAGGAAAAAAAATTCTACTCATCAACTCGAGGGATGGCACGTATGCAGGGATAAGGAGGAACACTTTTGAAAACTACCTCTTCAGGTACCACATGTATGTGTGCCTGAGGATGTTCAGAAACTGCGCCATTAACAATGCTTTGTATCACAACTGTGTTAGACTTAACCATCTTTACTCGGTACGGACCCAAATACGATGGAGCTAGTTTGTGTTTCCTAGGTTGTAATCGTTTCAAATACACACGGTCACCCACAAATACTTTTACCGGTGCGGTTTTGAACCGTCCATCATACTTTGACCTGTGATTTTCATTAGCTCTTTTCAAATACCTTTCAGTGGTGTTCATTACTTTCCTCAATAGATTTAATAAATTTACACGGTGTTGCTCAGTTGAATAATTTGGCAATTGTTGCAAATTAATGATTACCGTATATGGTAACACAGGATCCTGTCCATACACTAAAAAAAAGGCGTGTCCCTGAGCGAGGCATTATATGCAATATTCAAAGCTAGCTCAGCTGTAGGAAGCATGGCATGCCAATGAAGGGGGTCATCAGCCACTAAGTAACGTAAAATTCGCGCTACTTCCCTATTATGTGATTCCGCTTATCCATTTGCTGAAAAGTGTTCAATTCCCATCAAGTCTGCGACCGATTTCACCACCTTATTTGTAAACTCAAGACCATTATCACTTATCAAAATTTTTGGGCAACCAAACCTATTAATGAAAGAGCACACTGTCTGGGCTAATGAATTTGCAGATTAACCCAGTAGGAAATGGTCCTACCACATCCATATGCACTCTATAAAATTTAATAGGAACCACAGGCCATTTTCTGGCTTCCGGTACAGTGTTTTTATGTTCTTTAAAACAGTTACAAGCATGACAACCTTTTATATAATTCTCTATAGACTTTTTCATTCCTAACCAAAAGAAGAATTCACGTGCTCTCGTTAATGTTCTATCAATCCCTGAATGCCCTGCATATGGACTTGCATGTGCAATGTGGATGGCTCTTTTAAATAAATAGGGAGGAAGAACTACCAGTACACAAAATTCCACTCCCTTCTTCTCGTAAGCACAATAAAAGATATAATTTTTAATAAAAAATTTCTTACGAGGCACAATCAGAAATAACGGATAACTCTCCGATTCCCCTTTAATCTCTGCTTGCACTTTATCCATCCATTCCCCTTTTTTCTGTCCCTCTCGGACTTCTTCTATGTCCCAACCTCCCAAGTCAATCAAACCTGCATCATCAGGGCATTCATTCTGGACACCCTTGGTCATGTCCTTGGCCACCCACATATATTCACTTTCGCCGCTCGTATCGCTCTCTTTCCCCCCCCCCTCTCTCTCTCTCTCTCTCTATCTCTCTCTCTCTCTCTCTCTCTCTCTCTCTCTCTCTCTCTCTCTCTCTCTCTCTCTCTCTCTCTCTCTCTCTCTCTCTCACCCTGTTTTCTGCATGCTCATCGGGAGAATTCCCAACCTGTTCTTTATTCTCTCTATTTTGATATGGGTCTTCAATATATTGGTTATGTTCTTCGTTCCTCTTTTGTGCCCTAGTTGTTACTCATATTACTGCACCTCTAGAGAGATCATCAGCTACCTTGTTTGCTTTACCTTCTATGTGGTGAAAATCCTTTATATTAAACTCTAACAATCTCTCAATCTACTTCGCTTGTCGACAGATCAAATAATTTTTTGTAATACAAATCACGTAAGGGGCGATGATCACTTTGCAACTCAATCGACTGACCTAATAAAAAGAACCGATGCCTCTCTAGATCCCAAATAATAGCCAAAGCCTCTCAATCGAATGTACTATAATTCTTTTCTTCCCTTTAACGCCTGGGAAGCAAAACAAATGGGTCGCTCTCTGCCTTTATCATCTCGTTGAGAATCTACGGCTCTACGCCACCAATAGCTACGCTACTCACATCTGTTGTCACTAAAAATGGGCGATCAAATCTAGGATATGCGAGTAATTCATTGCTATTTAAGGCAGCTTTCAAATGGTTAAAGGCCCTTTCTTCTTCCCCTCCCAAATTTATTACTTTTTGTTTCTTTAAAGCATCTAAGGGTCTCGCTATCTCTCCAAAACCTATTATGAATTTACGGTAATACCCAGGAAGTCCTAGGAATCCAGCTACTTTCTTAGAGTTACGTGGCCTGGGGAAATCTCTAATAGCCACTACTTTACTGGGGTAGGGTTGGATACCTTCTGGGGTTATGTGACCTAAAAATTTGACCTGTTTACAGAAAAACTACACTTTACAAATTCATTTTCATACCATTAGGTCGCAATACTTCTAAAACTTTACAAATATTATTATGTTCTTCGGCCGTTTTCCCTGTAATTATGATATCATCTAAATAAACAAGAACATTATGGCCAATTAAGGGCGACAAAACCACCATCATTACTCTAGAAAAATGACTTGGAGCATTTTTAACACCAAAAGGAAGAAAATTAAACTGAAATAAATTGATCATTAGCTATAAATGCCATTTTACATTTACTGTCTTCCTGAATGGATATTTGATAGTATCCAGATTTTAAATCAACAGTTGTAAATATTTGCTATCCCGTACTTTCACAAGTAATTCTTAGATTGAGGGCAGTGGAAATGCATTATCCTTAGTGACTGCATTCAATTTCCTAAAATCAACACACAATCTTACCGAGCCATCCTTTTTCCTAACAGCTACAATTGGTAGAAGCCCAGGGGGGATTCGCTCTCCTCGATTATCCCTTGTTCCCTTAACTTATCAATTTCCCTTTCTATCTTTCCCTGGAAAATAAATGGGTACCTTATAAGGCCTTGACCTGATCGGCTCCGCCGGCCCAGTTTCAGTGCTAAAGGGAAATTGACCAATCCTCCCGGGTGGCTCATCTCCAATTGCAATTACATCAGATTAATTATTGACAATGTCACTAACTACAGGCTGATATTCTGAGGGACATAATTTTTGTGCTTGCATAATCAAATTCTGAGTGCGTTCGTCTGTGTGGGCTGGAGTTGTGGCTCTCAACATTCCATTATAAGCAATTTCACATAACTCTAATTCACACACAGAATCACTTCCTAAAACAACTCTTTTATTTGACAAATTAACTATCGTTACATCAGCTCTGTTCTCCTTAATTTCTGTCAAGCCCTCTAATATCATATGGGCCCAGTTGTCATGGGGTTTATCAACTACCTTGGTTCCTTCCGCAAGAGGGCGATACGGGGTCACAGATATGCTCGTAAAGGTCTGGGGAGACAACACTTCTCCTCTCTTAGGTACAGCTGTTACCTTACTTAAATGTCTCTCCCAGCTAACACACGCACTTACTGTCTCATGACTTTCTATCGGAAAAATGTACCTTTCTGCTTTTACTGTTATTGTATCTTTTCCCCAAAAAATGCAAATTTGATTATTAGAGATAAAATCTATTCCTAAGATAGCCCCAAATCCTAGAATTCCCAAGGTGGACAAGACAAAAAAATCATGTGTAAACTTCTCAGACCCCACTTTGAATTTGACGATTGTTGTATGGTTTATGTGTAGTTTATTTCCTCCTGGCATGTCAAGAACAATGGATGCCGCTGGCTGTAGTGGATTTGATGAGAATCCTTTTTCAATCAATGAAACACTGGCTCCTGTGTCAATCAGCACTCGAATGGATTTAGCTTGCAGGTCGATCCTAACTGCTAACATTCCTAGATGGCCATTACGAGATATGGGGCACGGGCCAATGACCTTACCTGCAATGCCGCTGCCTCCTCGTGCTGCGAGGGTGAGGTCGAGGGTGCCGATGTAGGTCCCAGTGCCTGCTCCGTCACTTCGGTCGTCACTGCTTCCCTGGCAACTGCTTGTGATGTCATGCGCGGAGGGGGGGGGGGGTCATCGAACTCCCTCGTCTCCCCTCTCCTCTGTTTCCTTTTCCTCGTATGGTGGGCGGGGGGAGGTGTGCGTGTGCCACAGCCCACGCACCCGCAGTCGAAGGTAGAGTAGCTAGATTCCATCTTGGATAGTTTTCTACTGAAGAAACCCAATGGAAGGGCGATCCGTAGATCATTTGTTGGAGTACCACATCTACAGCCACATCACTAGCATTAGTGGACAGTAAGAGGGGGAATTTGGCTTGAAAAAAGTTAGAGCTGTATCAGTTAATAGAGATTTAGTTGTGTTGAACGAGACCGCCAGTTGTAAGGGGCCCTCTTGTTTTTTTGGATTGCCCTTGAGGGAATCGTAGAGGGGGCAAAAGCAGCCGTGATTGCTGGCAAGACCTGGTGATAATAGTTCCCCATGCCCAAGAACTCCTGCACTACTTTGACATCTGTACTACTGATACTTTCTCTTGGAGTGTATGAATACCTTCATGAGTGATGCGATGACCCAAGAATGCAAATTCCTTACCACCAAAGGTACACTTGACATACCTGACTACAAGCCCGTCCTCCTGCAGTCTGTCGAGGATGATATGCAAGTGATGTACGTTCTCTTGTTTGGAGGGGGAGAATACTTGTATGACATCTACATAACATACACAGAAGAGGTTCCCTAAGATGGCATCAATAAGTCATTGAAATGTGGCCCCTGAATTAAGAAGGGTAAAGCAAGAGTAATTAAGAGTATTGGAGAAGGATGTGGTGATGGCTGTCTTGTGGATGTTTTCTTGGTTCATGGGCATCTTATAATACCCCTTCAAGAGGCCAAGGGTCAAAAATACTTCAGCATTGTGAAGGTAGTTGGTGATGCTGGCTAGGGGTAGTCATCTTTTTCTGTCTGCATATTAAAAAAAGCCTGTAATCTCCACAGAGGCGTAGGGATCCATCTTTATTTAGGACAATGTGGAGGGGTGATGACAATGGGACTTTGACAAAGGCCCATTTCTTCCATTTTGTCAAATGTACGTTTAACAGCTGCCAAACGGTCTGAAGCCAAACCTTTGAATCTAGCAAAAATTTTGGTCCCCATTGTCATGATAGGATTATAGACAGTGGGCTTGGTGGGAACCATGGAGGTCGGGCGTAGTTCTAGGTGTAAGATATTGGGATATAAAGTGATGAGGTGGGCATAAGCATCTGTGCGCATGCTGGTGTGGGAAGAGTAGGTGATGAAGGTGTGAATGTGTAAGAGCTGGCATTGACTAAGAATTAATGTGTGATATCAACCAGGAGATGGAAATGGGCGAGGAAATCTACACTGAGAAAAGGTAGGGTAACATCGGGAGATGATGAAATTCCACTGATACGGGATGCCACTAAACAACAGTGTCAGCAATCTTGGAGTGACAGGGCTATGCCCTTAAGAGGGAACATAACAGAAAGCAACGACAGGCATCTGTCTCTACCAGAAAGCAGACATTAGATCCTGAATCTTGAAAAAAAGAAGAGATTAGTTAACAGGGAGGCCACTGCTGCAGGCAATGGCCTACTTACATGATTTTTACTATTGATATCTAGTAGCACAACTACAGCCCGAATCTGAAATGATAGTAACATAACTGAGGGTGAGAGGCATTATCCAGTGGCTGTTTAGGGCGTTGATTCTTGTATGTGCGTAGCTCGTTATAGGTGGCTGGTGGGCAGCTTCGTCCCTGCCAAGGTATGTCATAAGGTGGGTATTGTTGCCATTCATCAATTACCTCATCTTCGGTTTGCGTTATATAGTTGTCTAATTTGTCAGGAGTGGAGTTGTTGACAGAGTTCATTACAGTGTGGAAGTGGCCGTCCCTACAACTCACCCAGGTTCTGGTAGACATTGTATATAAAAGGCATGAAGTAGGTTCACTTCATGAGGAAAACCATGTGCAACAGCCAAGAAACAATTTCTCTGAGAGCCATTGACGCCTTTCGATCCCCCAAAGTTTAAGAGAGCTGAAAATATACCGGGGCGGCTGACAAGGATGATGTACTGTCCCAGGAGGTATGATTTGAAGGCATTATACTGTATGAGGGCATTCCTTTGCTCATAAAGTCAATCGTATATTTCTGGGAAGTGTCACAGATTGCAGTGAGGATGTATTTTGCTTTGCTGTTTGATTGGATCACGCCCAAGACGCAAACCTGAACCACCTGGCAGCATGTACAGATGAGTTGGGTTTGTGGATGACATTGTTGGAGAATGTGGTATACAAAACAGTGAGTTGGGAGGCAGGCGTGGTTTTCAAGGCACTCCTCAGGTCACCAGTGTGACAGGAGTGAGGGAGACAGGATTATAAGACGACATCTCAAAAAACTATTTGACAGCACAGGTATTTATAGTCTCCCATGTGGTCACATAAGGGTGAAAATTACATGTGTACATTCAATAGTGTTTTCAATAAGGTTGACATTGGCATAAAAATTGACATTATGATAACTGTAATGAAAATGGAGTTGAAATTAATGTGTTACATTCGTATGACTTGCCGTTTAAGTTGATCAGCGTCTGATGGTGGTTACTGTGTGCGTTGTATAGAAAATAGAGACGACATTCTTCTTTATTTGTGTGTGCTTCTTAAACATGCATAAAAAGTAACATAACGAAAAAAGAAAACACTAATGCATTCTTTCATAGTGGAAAAAACGATGTATAGCGAAGGATGAGGTAGAAATTCTTATTAGGGAAATTACCTTTGTCTAACTTGTAATGACGTGAATAAATTATCCTTGCAAATATTAGATTAACGTCTAGATATGTCTTAAACACAGACAAAGGATATTTTATTGTTTCAATTATATCCTGTTTGATAAAAAGGTTCATAACCATATGGATACCATATATCTATGCTCAGTAAGTAAAATGAATGAAAGCTGTTTACGAAGAATTAAACTTCAGTACACTACATTTTCTTTGTTTTGACCTATTCTCAACTAAAAGGAAATGTAAAAGAAGGGAAAATAATTAGGGGGAATTCATAGAGCAGTAGATCGTGATAGAAAAAGTAGAGTAAATCTTTTACTATCAGCAGCATTATATTCAAAGTAGACAGGTAAAATCAGAAAATCAGTAGACAAACCTGAAGTAAAGTCTCGTATCATCAGACACTGGCTAAAATAGGTAATGATAAGATGGTTAAAATGATATGGATAGACGTGTCTTGTGATTGAATTAAACTGATGATTATATGATTAATGGAGAATATCATTTCTGTAGCTACAGAAAACGTCTCACGAATTATGTGTCGATACGGCTGCGGTTGGGCACCACAGTAGGACAGTAGGGTTGAAGCTTGCCTGGTTAAATTTCTGGTGTGCATCTCCTCCGATGTTACTGAAACTAAAACCATACACCTTTAATCTTTACCTTTGTTATTTAACGTACTATGTCAACCAATCCCCTCTACTATGCCAGTCTATTGGAAACGCCCCTGTCATGCAATCAGTGAGTCGGGAGTTTGATCTCCGCCCAATCCCGATAATTTCTAGTAGTGCTTGGAACCTCGCCGTCTTTGTTAACAAAGCATAGGGGATTAGGGGAGTCTATAGGTCTACCCGTAGAGTCATCAGCAGCCATTGCCTGGCTCTTTTAGGTGCTGACTTGGATGGAGAGTGGGTTTTGTACTGTCTGTAGTCCCTGCCTTTCATAAGTGGGCTTTAAACCTAACCATTCTAATTTAACAACACTTTTGTAATGTCTTTTGTTACCTCTCCAGCTAATTGCTATTTTTTTTCCAATTTGCATCTCGCCTTTATCTCTCTATGTAGTTTACGTCTTATGTGATATTTGGTGCGATTCCTTTTCATATGAGAATTATAATTACTAATTGTGATTATATATATATATATATATATATATATATATATATATATATATATATATATATATATATATATATATATATATATATATAATAAAAATATTTTTTAACATAAAAGCTCTTCCCACCCTAAAACCTTTTCATCTTAAGCTTGCCGTACTTACTAAGAATTTCTGAGTAATTTTTACCCATCCGTCGCTGTTTTCTATGAGTAAATTATGCTCGTTTTTTAGACAAACGAAAAAGATCCTTACTTAATTAACATTCTCCAGGATCAAGAGCGTTGTGTGGATGACAGTCAGCGTGTCGGAATGAAAACTAGAGTCCAAATTAAGTTACCTTTTCGGGCAAACGAGGCTGGAACAAAGGAAGGCTTCTCATATTCATGGAATATATATTGTTACATCGTCTGAAAGGGGAACTGGAATATGAGCGAAAAAGAAGTTGGGAAATAAGGTTTTACCTCTGCCTGTCGCAATAAGGGCATATAGAACTATCAATCTTTCTTGTAGTATTTCGAAATATGAAATAAGATTTAGTGCTAGAAAGTCTTGACAGTGATGGTAGAGCAACTGTTGGATTGCAATTAATAGGCCCTGGCCACGGATTGATGAATTTCATGGGTAAACTCACAAGCTTACACACACACACACACATATGTCTCTCTCTCTCTCTCTCTCTCTCTCTCTCTCTCTCTGTATATATATATATATATATATATATATATATATATATATATATATATATATATATATATATATATATATATATATATATATATATATGTTTATACATGTATGCATGTCTGTATGTATTCTTACGAAGCTGGTCTAGTATGGAGTAGATATTTTATTCATATATTTCATTTGTGTATTTAAGATATGTATAGTCAGGTTGTAAGGCGAGTTCCTCTCCAATAGGTATAAGTAAATGTATGTAAATTACATAAGACTTTAGTCATTTATGTAATTGTATTTTTCATTCAATTCAGTATATGTAAATTTACGTTATTTCTAAGAATTAGCTTTCTATTTCACCTATTTTGTTACAAAGTCTTAGGTAAATCTCGTTTAAGTATGCTGTAGGACCCATACGAGGTATGAGCATGATGGCTTATGTAATTTTTATGTTTGCATTTGGTTAGAATTTGCATGAAATTTCTCGAATTACATTTACTCGCCATGCCTCGCCATGTACATTGGAACTCATCTACTACTTGACTAGTTGGCAAACTTTGGCGCCATAAGCCTGTCCCCAAGATTCCAGACCATTGTCCTTGAAGGTTCTGGAAATAAGTAAGTCAATATATATCAGCCCCAAAGAATGCATAAGAGCAGAAGAGATGCAGCCTATTCTTTTGAAAGAGCCAACGTCCTCTCTCCCCTCAAGTGCATCAAGTGTGTGCCCTCTCAAACGTGAATAAGGTTTTGATCCAACGCAAATTGTGTTGTACCAACCGTGTTTCACACAATTGTACATAATTCCTTTTGTATATATTATGGTTGTATCTTCGCTCTTCCCTCGCACTAAAACGAACATGAAAATTCAAGTCTGGTTTTTTCCTCTGTGATTTTCTCTGTCTTGTGAACTTGTCATGTCCTGTTGCCTTGAGGTTTTGTATATAAGGAAAGTGTTCCACAACAATATAACTCAGTCGTTTCCAATCTGCCTTTGATTTCACAACTCCTCTCTCGGCCCGTCACATTGGTGACCCCGGAAGTCGACTCGCTTCCACCGCCTTCCACCCCCACCCCCTCGCCCCTCCATCGTTGGTACTATGACGGACTCTACGGCAGTTGGCGCTACGGCCTCTCCATTCAAACTTTCATCGTTTGCCAGCGGAGAGGCGTTTGCTTGGTTTCAGCGCGCAGAAGTCCAGTTTCGTATCAGGGGCGTGACTCGCTCAACCACCAAAGCGGATTATGTTCTCGCGGCGATACCCGAGGACACCTTCCCAGAAATATCCGACTGGCTTTGTGAACAAGGAGACACCCCAATAGCGTATGACGACCTCAAATCATACCTTCTGCAACAGTACTCGCCGTCGCCAGCCGCCCGTATAGCAAAGCTTTTTCAGCTTTCGCAACAACCGTTGGGGGACCAAAGGGCTTCGCTTGCCCTCAGGGAAATGACCAGTATCGCTCGCCTTCAACCTGCCGCAGACGGCTCTCCTCGTGAGGTGAACCTACTCCGTGCCCTTTGGATACGCCGTTTACCTGAACCTGTGCGCGCTGCCATACCCGATGTCGATAGTTTACCCATAAAGGACTTGATGACCAAAGCCGACGCCCTTATGGACAGCCACTTCAAGACCTCCATCAACGCCTCCACCCCTGACGACGAGGATGCCTATTCAACGTACACCGAAGCTGACATGAATGCCGTAGGACATACACGCCTACCCCGTGACGTGCCGAAGCGGCGACAAAGCCGCCCACCACCCACCAATCGCTCGCACCCCAACGAACGACTTCTACAGCCACATACTACCTCCCATCCACCGCAGTTTTGCTACTACCACTTCAGATTCGGGGCAACCGCGAAGAAATGTGCCAAAGATTGTCAGTGGCCAAAATACGTGTAAGTAGGCCATCGCTTGTGGCGGTGGCCTCCCATGTTTCTAATCTTTTCTTTTTACAGGATGCAGGAACGGGCGTGCGATTTTTGGTAGACACGGGTGCTTGTCGTTCTCTTTTGCCAAGGAAACTCTTCAAGGCACACCGTAGTCTGTCTACATCTGCCGATGTCCGCTTGGTAGCTGCCAACGGATCTGCGATACCCACCTACGGTTACGAGAGCCTCACATTATCGTTCGGAAACGGTAAATTCAATCGGAAGTTTCTCGTTGCTGACGTCACAATGCCAATCCTCGGTGCGGATTTCCTCTCTCATTTCCACCTTCTGGTCGATGTCGCCCACCGACGATTGGTCAACGCGGACTCGTACTTGTCGACACCTCTTCAACCCGCCCCCTCTAACCTCGCTCTCCACATCAGCGCACCCAAGGATGCCTACGCCCACCTCCTCACGTCGTACCCGGAAGTTTTCAGTCCAGAACTTCGCCAAACGCCCACGGTTCCTGCTAAGCACGGTATTTATCACCATATCAAGACGACGGGACCCCCAGTCTTCGCAAAATTCAGACGTCTGGCACCGGAACGATTGGCAGCCGCCAAACAGACGTTCGCCGAAATGGAGAAAATGGGCCTTTGCCAAAAGGCCTCCAGCCCATGGTCGTCACCCTTACACATCGTTCTGAAGAAAGACGGCTCCCTCCGTCCGTGCAGGGATTACAGGCGCCTGAACATGCAAACAGAACCGGATCACTACCCCCTCCCAAACATTGCCGATGTAACCTCCTACCTGCACAAAGCGAAGGTTTTCTCTACGCTGGACCTCCTGAAGGAGTATTATCAGGTGCCTATGAACCCAGAAGACATCCCCAAGACCGCCATCACCGCTACGTTTGGCACATACACCTTCAATTACTCCTGTTTTGGCCTTCGTAATGCTGGGGAAACGTTTCAACGTCTCATGGATGGCATCTTAGGGGACCTCCCTTTCTGTGTATGTTATGTGGACGACATACTTGTGTTCTCCTCCTCAAAAGAGGAACACCTCCGTCACCTGTGCATCGTGCTCGACCGCCTGCAACAAAACGGCCTTGTAGTCCGGTACGACAAGTGTACCTTTGGCGCCAACGAAGTGTCGTTCTTAGGGCACCGTATCACTCCTGAAGGAGTCCATCCCCTCCCTGAGAAGGTAGCAGCTGTTCAGAATTTCCCCACGCCCTCGACCGTCAAAGCTCTGCAGGAATTCTTGGGCATGATCAACTATTATCACCGCTTTCTGCCAGCCATTGCCGCCACTCTTGCTCCCCTCTACGCCTCCCTCAAGGGCAAGCCAAAGGACTTTAAGTGGGGTCCCCTTCAAGAAGCGGCCTTCTGCAATGCAAAGAAGGCCCTATCAACTGCTGCGGCTCTCACTTTTCCTATCCCACACGCCCCTCTCATTCTCTCCACCGATGCCAGCGACGTCGCTATTGGTGCAGTATTCGAGCAGGTGGTCAAAGGCTCGCCCCGCCCATTGGCCTTCTTCAGCAGAAAACTGTCCAAGGCAGAATCGGGTTATTCTACCTTTGACCGAGAATTGCTGGCGGTGCACCTGGCTGTCCGTCACTTTCGCCATTTCTTAGAAGGTACGCCTTTCGTCATTCGCACAGACCACATGCCTCTGGTGCACGCCTTCACTTGACAGTCTGACGCCTGGTCCGCCCGTCAACGCCGACATCTCTCCGCCGTGGCTGAATACAATTGCACCCTCCAATACGTCCCTGGGAAAATGAATCCCGTTACCGAT
>NC_090736.1:51092951-51115451 GCF_036898095.1 Palaemon carinicauda | reverse complement strand
TTTTTCTCTCAAGCGCACACACGAACACACGATTATAAGACCAGCTGTGATTTTAAGATCAAGGCATACCAAGTCCAATTTGGTAATTCAGTTACACAGTAAAGTTTCGGCAAGGAATAACTAACATCCAACACCACCACCACTCTCTCTCTCTCTTTACTCACTACAGAAATTGCTTTCAATAAACAATTTTTTCCTGCTGCAGCCCTTAGGGAACTCATCTGATATACAAAAAAAAAAGCCTTGATAGGAAAATGGGTTGGGATACGGAGAAAGACTTGGCAAAAGAATACTTGACGAGCAATTAAAAAAAAAAATATATATTCCTTGACAATTACCCTTGCAGATTGAAGTGCCCTTGTTCAATGAAAGAGAATATGCCCCAATCTTCCTTTGATTCCTATAAGGGAGAGCTGCCAATTGTCATAATATATCGTTGAAAATATGCCAGACAGACAGACCTTCCCCTCCTGAACTGACTGCCAAAAAATTACAAAGATTTTTGGAATTTGATTTTGCTCTTTGTTCTCGTTCTTCATTTTCCCTTTCTTAAAGAGATAGATCAATTGCGTATTCTGAGAATCGGAGTGTATTTTTCCTCTTCCAATCCGTTCTAATCATATTCTTGAACTAGATGGGATTGTTCGCAGAAATCCTGCAAGGGATGTGCAAATTTTTAAAGCTCTTAATTTGCAATGGGGTTATAATAGTCGCATGAATGATTAGAAATTATTATTGAAGGCAAACTCGTCTAAACAAGATTTTTTTTTTCAGAATAAAATGGTATTTAAAAAGAATCTCTATTATTAAAACAAGGGAATGATAAAATTAATTTATTTACATATAAAAATTATTTTCATATTTACGAGTATTTCAAAAGATTATATATAATAGGTGAGAGGAATTATTTCATGGTAATCTGAAATATTAATAATTTCTATCGTGCAAATTAGCTTTTTAGCAAATAGAAATAGTACAAACGAGGTTTTGATGTGTTTGAGAATTACAATACATAATACGAAATGATACAAATTGCACATGTGAAAAAATTACATACAAAAAAATACTGGACCCATTCTTTCGAATATATTTTTTATTCTTTTTTTTTTTTTTTTTTTTTTTTTTTTTGTAAAAATTTTTGGACATTTTCAGCAATGTATATTCTTGAAACATTTTTTACTAATTAATCAAAGGACCAAATCCATTTTAGGTACACGGGATATCAAGCATTTTTTTTTTCTAAAATGACTTTCTAATATTTGAGTGGGCTGATTAGAGGCGCCCAGGTTCTAAAAAATTCATTAGATTATAATATTTTTTTTTTTTTTTTCATATTTTAAATTCATTCAAAACGCATAAA
Organism: Palaemon carinicauda; assembly: GCF_036898095.1. Lineage (NCBI taxonomy): Eukaryota > Metazoa > Arthropoda > Malacostraca > Decapoda > Palaemonidae > Palaemon > Palaemon carinicauda. The sequence continues at coordinate 51,114,091 of NC_090736.1, read as the reverse complement.
ACTGAGGTTTCTTCATCCTTTTACTTGTGTAAATGATAAAAGACTCGTCAAGTGCTATATTAGTAATTCCGCTCAAGAGTCAATTAGAATTTTATTGGATATCTGAAATAATTTCAATCAAGATAAACAGTAACAATTATATATAAAAGATTTGCTCCTTTAAATAAAAAAATATGTATACAAATATTCGTTCCACCCATTTCGAGATCGAAGAGAATTCAACGTAACATTTCTCTATAAAAGTCCCTTACAATTAAATTCAGGGAACACAGAAGTTAAAAGTAAAGTCCGATGTTTTATTGCTATTCACTTGATCCCCTTTGTTCGTAACGACTCCTTCCTCTCACAATAGGGAATTTTTGTTCGCAGATAAGCCTGAGGTGGGCGGTACTTTTCATGAATAACTGTAGATGCGTTACTGTGGGGAAAAATGTCTAGGAAATATATTGTAAGCGGATTTTATAACTTTTTCAATGGTGATTTTATGTAGGAGAACATAGTTAGAGAATATGTTCCTACCAATGAACCATTTTTGATATTTAGATTTGCCAAAGCTGATGGTGTGGTAGATAAAATACACTCACTTAAGCTTTTCTTCAGTTAAAAAGGAAGACATATTGAGAGAGAGAGAGAGAGAGAGAGAGAGAGAGAGAGAGAGAGAGAGAGAGAGAGAGAGAGAGAGAGAGAGAGAGAGAGAAATCATAATCATGTGGCATTGCGTAGAAAACGCCACTTCCCGATTTTTTTTTTCGTTGATGCTTCAAAACCACATGAATGAGCAGAAATGTTAATTCCAGTTTCTTTACATAATGATAACGAATGATACATAATAAGCCCTCCTTTGTCTTTTTCCTGAAAGTTACTTAAACTATATCAGCAATGATATCGTACTGTTATAATTATTATTACTACTCGCGAATCTACAATCCTACTTGGAAAAGCAGAATGGTACATGTTAAAGGGAAGGCAGCCCAGCGAGGGAAGGAAATAGAGAAATTACGGATAAACTGTAAATGAAAATTTAAGAATTATGAAACATATTAAGATCAGTAACAACATTGAACCTATGTTATATATAATCTATAAACTATGAAACGAAACTTATTTCAACCTGTTCCACAGAAAACTATTTGCAGCAAGTTTGAACTAAAGTAGTTCCGCTGTTTCAACTACCGGATTAGGAAGATCATTCCATAATCAGGTCACAGCGGGAATATACTTTCTAAAATACAGTGTAGTATTGAGTCTTATGGTGGGAGAAGACAAGACTTGGAATTAACTGATTACATAGTATTACGTGTTAGTTGGTACAGTCTGTGAAGATCTCAATACAGCGGATGGTCAGAATTATGAAAAATCCTATGCAAAAGTTCGCAAAACACGAACTTAATGAAGGTGCCAGAGTATCAATGATATGCAGATCAAGAATGGGGAATTTTACAGAAAGCATGTTTTTATTGGACAAATTAAGATGAGACTAGGCAGCTAAAGACAAAGACAGGAGTAGCCTACAATATTGTACCGCTTGCTCATGTATATTAGACACTAAAATCGGTATTTCTGTTTATTTTATATATTGTATTCTCGTTATTGCTTTCCCTTCACACTAATAACTTGTTAATGCCTGCATATACTTGCATCAATCTGATTGAATTTTTGTGACCACCTTTCACAGATACTTGTTATGAAAATTCTGCTTTTTGTGGAAATACCGTCAGTTACATTCACTCCACTTATCATTTATTACCTAACTGATGCCTCAACACATTTAGTGACCACTGGAATGTTCAGCCCCCTTCCACTTTCCCCTGCACTGCTGTGTCTTGTTGTTTGATTATGCCATCGTCAGACACTGACTCTACTATCAGCGCCACACCCCTGAGACTACTGTCTTCGCCAGTGAAGCGTTCATCTGGTTCCAGCGTGCTGAAGTCCAGTTTCTCATCAAGGGCGTGACCCGGTCAGGTACCAAAGCAGATTACGTTTTCACGGCAATCCCCAAGGATACTTTCCTTAAGACATGACAATAACGTACAACACACTCAAATCATACCTCTTGGAGCAGTACTCGCCATTGCCAGCTGCCCGCATAACATAAGTTTTTCAACTCTCTCAACAACCATTGGGGAATCAAAAGGCTTCGCTCGCCCTTAAGGAAATAACCAGTATCACTCGATTATAACTTGCCACAGATGGCTCTCCTAGTGAAGTGAATCAACTTCATACCCTTTGGGTATGGCGCCTACCCAAATCTGTACATGCTGCTCTCCCCAATGTCGATATTTTGTCCATGATGGACCTGATGACCAAAGTCGATGTCCTTATGGACAGACACTTCACCACCTTCCAGACCTCCATCAACGCTTCTCCTACTAATTAAGTGAACACTTATTCAACATCGACCAAAGCTGACATGAATGCGATAGGACCTAGACGTCCACCCCGTGATGTGTCAGAGCAGCGAAAATGCTGCCCACCACTCATATACACAACTTCTTGCTTACGCCCCAACCAACGACCTCTCCAGCTACTTCTGACGCCCATTGGCTGTAGTTATGCTACTACCACTTCAAATTTGGGGCTACTGCAAATAAATGTGCGAATGATTGTCAGTGGCCAAAATACATGTAAGTAGGCCATCGCTTGCGGTGATGGCTTCCCGCCCCTAATCTTTTCTTTGCTCGTTCACTGACTTTAACTGAACCCTCAATATATGTGTCAAATACAAAGTCGATACGATTTGCATTGTTGCAAAGGCCATGCACATAACCCAGAAAATTTGTGCAGAGATACCCAAAGGTATTGATATTAACCGTTCGCATTCGACGCAAGTAACCTACTTCATTATTAACTGTTAACAGAACCGGTTGCCGGTTGGACAAGAAATAGCATGTTTGTATTTTGTGACCTTACCGGGACCTAATGTGCATATATACTCGATGTATCTATAATAAAGTTACTCAGTTGCATTCATCTCACCTCTTAGCCCATCACATTGGTGACCCTGGAAGTCGACTCGCTCCTCCCACCTTCCCCCCTCACTGTTAATATGTCGCTGCCTCATTCAAACTTTCGTTGTTCGCCAGCGGAGAGGCGTTTGCTTAGTTTCAGCGCGCAGAAGTCCAGTTCCACATCAAGGGCATGACTCGCTCAACCATCAAAGCAGATTATGTTCTCGAGGCGATACGTGAGGACACCTTCCCTGAAATCTCCGACTGGCTTTGTGAACAAAGAGACACCCCAATGGCGTATGACGCCCTCAAAACATACCTTCTGCAGCAGTACTCGCCGTTCCCAGACGCCCGTATAGATAAGGTTTTTCAGCTTTCTCAAGAACCGTTGGTGGACCAAAGGGCTTTGATTGCCCTCAGGGAGATGACCAGTATCGCTCGCCTGCAACCTGCCGCAGACGGCTCTCCCCGTGAGGTGAACCTACTTCGTGCCCTTTGAGTACGCCGTTTACCTGAACTTGTACGCGCTGTCATACCCGATGTCGATAATTTACTCATAAAGGACTTGATGACCAAAGCTGACGCCCTTATGGACAGCCACTTCACTACCTTCAAGACCTCCATCAACGCCTCCACTCCTGACGAAGAGGACACCTATTCAATGTCAACCGAAGCTGACATGAATGATGTAGGACACACACGCCTACCCCGTGAAGTGCCAGAACGGTGACAGATTTCCTCTCTCCTTTCTACCTTCTGGTGATGTCGCCCACCGACGCTTGGTCAACACAGACTTGAACTTGTCGACACCTCTTCAACCCGCCCCTCCAGCCTCGCTCTCCACATCAGCGAACCCACGGATGCCTACGCCCAACTCCTAACGTCGTACCCGGAAGTTTTCCGTTCAGAACTTCGCCAAACGCCCACGGCTCCTGCCAAACACGGTATTTATCACCATATCAAGATGACAGGACCCCCCAGTCTTCACCAAATTCAAACGTCTGGCACCGGATCGATTGGCAGCCGCCAAACATATGTTCGCCGAAATGGAAGAAAGACGGCTCCCTCTGTCCATGCGGGGATTACAGGCACCTGAACATGCAAACAGAACCGGATCACTACTCCCTTCCAAACATCGCTGACGTTACCTCCTACCTGCACAAAGCGAAGGTTTTCTGCACGCTCGACCTTGTGAAGGGGTATTATCAGGTGCCTATGAACCCAGAAGACATCCTCAAGACCGCCATCACCACTCCCTTCAGTACATACACCTTCAATTACTCCTGTTTTGGCCTTCGTAATGCTGGGGCCACATTTCAACGTCTCATGGATGAAATCTTAGGGGACCTCCCCTTCTGTGTATGTAACATGCACGACATACTTGTGTTCTCTTCCTCAAAAGAGGAACACCTCCATCACCTGATATCATGCTCAACCGCCTACAACAATACGGCCTTGTAGTCCAGTACGACAAGAGTACTTTTGGCGCCAACGGAGTGTTGTTCTTAACGCACCGCTTCACTCCAGAAGGAGTCCATCCCCTCCCTGAGAAGGTAGCAACCATTTAGAACTTCCCCACACCCTCGACCGTCAAAGCACTGCAGGAATTCTTGGGCATGAACAACTATTATCACCGTTTTCTGCCAGCCATTGCCGTCGCTCTTGCTCCCCTCTACGCCTCCCTCAAGGGCAAGTCAAAAGACCTGAAGTGTGGTCCCATTCAAGAAGCGGCCTTCTTCAATGCAAAGAAGCTCCTATCAACCGCTGCTGCTCTCACTTTTCCCGTCCTGTATGTCCTCTCCTTTTCTCCACTGATGCCAGGGATGTCGCTATGGGTGCAGTACTCGAATAAGTGATCAATGGCTCACCCGCCCATTGGCCTTCTTCAGCAGAAAATTGTCCAAGGCGGAATCGGGTTATTCTACCTTCTGTCGTGAATTGCTGGCAATGCACTTGGCTGTCCGTCACTTTAGCCATTTCTTAGAAGGTAGGCCCTTCGTCCTTGGCGCAGACCACATGCCTCTGGTGCATGCCTTCACTCGACAATCTGACGCCTGCTCTGCCCATCAACGACGACATCTCTCCGCCGTGGCTGAATACAATTGCACCCATCAACACGTCACTGATGCCCTGTCAAGAAACACGTTTGCCGCCAATGAACTGGGATTGGATTACAATGCCTTGGCTGAAGCCCAACGACAGGATCCAGAGTATCAAGCATGTAGGAAATCCAGCCCATCCCTCCGTTGGGAAGAATTCCCCCCTTAACGACTCCAACACCACCCTCCTCTGTGACGTCAGTACTGGTAGACCACAACCTTGGATTCCTGCTCCCATGCACCGACAGGTGTTTAATCTCATTCACGGCCATTCTACTGCACAGCTGTTGAAGACGAAGTTCATGTGGCACAGCATTACTAAGGATGCTAAGGATTGGGTCCGCGCCTGTATTTCTTGCCAAACTTCCAAAGTACATCGACACACGGATTCAGGAGTGGCCAACTTTCATCAGCCTCAGCGTCGTTTCGCCCACATTCATGTCGACGTTGTAGGCCCCTACCCAAATCACAAGGACACCGTTACCTGTTTACTATCATCGACCACTCCACTCGTTGGCCTGAAGCCATTCCCATGGAAACTGCAACGTCCGCCTCATGTACATCTACCTTACCCTTCGGATGGATAGAAAAATTTGGTATCCCTGGCCATATTACTTCTGACAGGGGTACGACTTTCACTTCTCAATTATGGACATCATTAGTGAATCTCCTTGGCAAACACCTACATCAGACAACTGCCTACAACCCCGCTGATAGTGGAATGGTTGAACATTTTTATCGCACCCTCAAAGCAGCTTTGATGTCCCGCTGCAAGGACTCCATCTGGTTTAGTCAGCTTCCCTGGGTTCTCCTTGGACTAAGGACCACTCCTGAAGACGCCCTGGACGTCTCAGCAGCTGAAATGGTGTATGGCGACCCATTGGTTATCTTTGCCGAATTTTTTCTTCTGCAACCTTCTCTGATGATCTCCAGCGCATACGTCACATTGTGGGACAATTAAACTCCATGCCGCCGGACTTACATGTCCCCAGCGAAGCATCACATCCCGACAGGCTTACACTCTGCAACGCACGTCTTCCTACGCAACGACACTGGCTAACACCCCTTACACGGGCCTTTCCTTGTGATCCGACGCAATCCAAAAGTATTCCTACTAAACATTCGTGGCAAAGAATACTGGGTCTCCATTGATCATCTAAAACCTGCTTATTTTCTGCCAGATGACCTGCCTACAGTTCGCTTTTCTAGATCAGGGTGCCCTATTTAACAAGTATAGTATGTCATTTTTAGGGGGGTAGCCATGTACCACCCGATAATAACGACATTTGTCTTTTTTGTATATATTATCCTTTGTATCTTAGCTCTCGCCTCGCACTGACAGCAACTTGTTTTAACTTGTCTGCCTACTTCATTGTTAACTGTTAACAGAACCGTTTGCTGGTTGGACAAAAAATTATTAGTGTTATTATTATTAAATGCTAAGCTACAACCCTAGTTGGAAAAGAAGGATGCTATAAGCCCGGGGCTCCCAACAGGGAAAATAGCCCAGTGAGGAAAGGAAACAAGTAAAAATAAAATATTTTAAGAATAGTAATAACATTAAAATAAATATTTTCTATATAAACTATAAACCCTTTAACAAAACAAGAGGCAGAGAAACTAGATAGAACAGTGTGCCAGAGTGTACCCTCAAGCAAGAGAATTCTAACCCAAGACAGTGGAAAACCATGGTACAGAGGCTATGGCACTACCCAAGACTAGAGAACAATGGATTGATTTTGGAGTATCCTCCTAGAAGCATGTTTGTATTTTGTGACCTTCTTACCGGGACCTAGTGTGTATATATACTCGATGTGTCTATAATAAAGTTACTCAGTTGCTTTCATCTCGCCTTTGAGTCACATCCTACTCATGGCCCGTCCCAGGACAAACCAGCTTTTGAAAATCCTCAGAGAATTTTGGTAAAGGACAAACCAGCTTTATCAAATACTCACAGATACTTGGTAGGCGACAAACCAGCCTTTGTAAATCCTCACAGAAATTTGATAGGTCTCAAACCAGCCTATGCAAATCCTCACAGAAACATGGTAGATGACAAACCAACCTTTGCAAAATCTCACAGAAACCTTTTAGCAGCCAAACCCGCTTTTGCAAATACCCACAGAATCATAGTAGGTGACAAACCATCCTTGGCAAATCCACACAGAAACTTGGTAGGCAGCAAACCAGCCATTGTAAATTCTCACAGAAACTCGGTAGCTGGCAAGCCAGTCTTTGCAAATCCCCAAAGAAACTTAGTAGCTGACAAACCAGTCTTTGTAAACACTCAAAGAAACTTGGTAGCTAACAAACCAGCCTTTGAAATCCTCACAAAAACTTGGTAGGTGACAAGCCATCCTTTGCAAATCCTCACAGAAACTTGGTAGCTGACAAGCCATCCTTTACAAATCCTCAAAGAAACTTAGTAGGCGACAAACCAGCCTTTGCAAATCCTCACAGAAAAATGGTAGGCGTCAAATCAGCCTTTGCAGATTCTCACAGAAACTTGGTAGCTGACAAACCATCCTTTGCAAATCCTCACAGAAACTTGGTAGTTGACAAACCATCCTTTGAAAATCCTCACAGAAACTTGGTAGCTGGCAAACCATCCTTTGCAAATCCTCACAGAAACTTGGTAAACCATAAACTATCCTTTGGAAATCCTCACAGAAACTTGGTAGGTGACAACCAGCATTTGCAAATCCTCACAAAAACTTGGTAGAGGACTAAGCAGCCGTTGCAAATCCTTGCAGATACTTGATAGTTGACAAATCAACCCGCTTTTGCAAATACTTACAGAATCTTGATAGGTGACAAACCATCCCTGCCAAATCCTCACAGAAACTTGGTAGGCAACAAACCAGCCATTGCAAATTCTCACAGAAACTTGGTAGCTGGCAAACCAACCTTTGCAAATCCTCAATGAAACTTGGTAGCAAAAAACCCAGTCTTTGAAATCCTCACAGAAACTTAGTAGTTGATAAGCCATCATTTGCAAATCCTCACAGAAACTTGCTATCTGACAAGCCATCCTTTACAAATCCTCAGGAAAACTTGGTAGGCGACAAACCAGACTTTACAGATTCTCACAGAAACTTGGTAGCTGACAAACCATCCTTTGCAAATCCTCACAGATACTTGGTAGCTGACAAACCAACCTTTGCAAATCCTCACAGAAACTTGGTAGCGGACAAGTCTTCCTTTGTAAATCCTCATAGAAACTTGGTAGCTGACAAATCATACTTTGCAAATCCTCACAGAAACTTGGTAGACGACACTCAGCCTTAGCAAATCCTCACAGAAACTTGGTAGGCGACATCCATCCCTTGCAAATCCTCATAGAAACTTGGTAGGCGACAGACCATCCTTTGCAAATCCTCACAGAAACTTGATAGCTGACAAACCATCCTTTGCAAATCCTCAAAGAAACTTGGTAGCTTACAAACCATCCTTTGCAAATCCTCACAGAAACTTGGTATCTGACAAACCATCCTTTACAAATCCTCACAGAAACTTGGTATCTGACAAACCATCCTTTGCAAATCCTCAAAGAAACTTGGTAGCTTACAAACCATCCTTTGCAAATCCTCACAGAAACTTGGTAGGTGACAAACCATCGTTTGCAAATCCTCACAGAAACTTGGTAGGCGACAAACTATCCTTTGCAAATCCTCACAGAAACTTGGTAAGCGACAAACCATCCTTTGCAAATCCTCACAGAAACTTGGTTGGCAACAAACCATCCTTTGCAAATCCTCACAGAAACTTGGTTGGCAACAAACCATCCTTTGCAAACTCTCACAGAAACTTAGTTGGCAACAAACCATCCTTTGGAAATCCTCACAGAAACTTGGTTGGTTATAAACCATTCTTTTCAAATCCTCACAGAAACTTGGTAGGTGACAAACAAGCTTTTGCAAATCCTCAGAGATACTTGGTTGGTGCAAACCATCCTCTGCAAATTCTCACAGAAACTTGGTAGGCAGCAATCCATTCTTGGCAAATCCTCACAGAAACTTGGTGAGAGACAAACCATCCTTTGCAAATCCATATAACACTTGGTAGTTAAGAAACCAGCCTTTGCAAATCCTTGCAGAAACTTGGTAGCTGACAAAACATCCTTTGCAAATCCTTACAGAAACTTGGTAGACGACAAACCAGCGTTTGCCAATTTTTACAGAAACTTTGTAAGGGACAAACCAGCTTTTGCAATTCCTCACAGAATCTTGATAGATGACAAACCAGCCTTTGTAAATCCTCACAGAAACCTGGCAGGTGACAAAACAGCCTTTGCTAATCCTTATAGAAACTTGGGTGCTGACAAACCAGCCATTGCAAATCCTCATTGAATCTTGGTGGCTGACAAGCCACAGTTTCCAAAATCCTCACAGAAACTTGGTAGGCCATAAACTATCCTTTAGAAATCCTCACAGAAACTTGGTAGGTGACAACCAGCATTTGCAAATCCTCACAAAAACTTGGTAGAGGACTAAGCAGCCTTTGCAAATCCTTGCAGATACTTGATAGTTGACAAACCAACCCGCTTTTGCAAATACTTACAGAATCTTGGTAGGTGACAAACCATCCCTGCCAAATCCTCACAGAAACTTGGTAGGCAACAAACCAGCCATTGCAAATTCTCACAGAAACTTGGTAGCTGGCAAACCAACCTTTGCAAATCCTCAATGAAACTTGGTAGCAAACAAACCAGTCTCTGAAATCCTCACAGAAACTTAGTAGTTGATAAGCCATCATTTGCAAATCCTCACAGAAACTTGCTATCTGACAAGCCATCCTTTACAAATCCTCAGGAAAACTTGGTAAGCGACAAACCAGCCTTTACAGATTCTCACAGAAACTTGGTAGCTGACAAACCATCCTTTGCAAATCCTCACAGATACTTGGTAGCTGACAAACCATCCTTTGCAAATCCTCACAGAAACTTGGTAGCGGACAAGTCATCCTTTATAAATCCTCATAGAAACTTGGTAGCTGACAAATCATCCTTTGCAAATCCTCACAGAAACTTGGTAGACGACACTCAGCGTTAGCAAATCCTCACAGAAATTTGGTAGGCGACAACCATCCCTTGCAAATCCTCATAGAAACGTGGTAGGCGACAGACCATCCTTTACAAATCCTCACAGAAACTTGGTAGCTGACAAACCATCCTTTGCAAATCCTCAAAGAAACTTGGTAGCTTACAAACCATCCTTTGCAAATCCTCACAGAAACTTGGTAGGTGACAAACCAGCCTTTGCAAATTCTCTCAGAAACTTGGTATCTGACAAACCATCCTTTACAAATCCTCACAGAAACTTGGTAGCTGACAAACCATCCTTTGCGAATCCTCAAAGAAACTTGGTAGCTTACAAACCATCCTTTGCAAATCCTCAGAGAAACTTGGTAGGTGACAAACCATCGTTTGCAAATCCTCACAGAAACTTGGTAGGCGACAAACTATCCTTTGCAAATCCTCACAGAAACTTGGTAAGCGACAAACCATCCTTTGCAAATCCTCACAGAAACTTGGTAGGCAACAAACCAGCCATTGCAAATTCTCACAGAAACTTGGTAGCTGGCAAACTAACCTTTGCAAATCCTCAATGAAACCTGGTAGCAAACAAACCAGTCTTTGAAATCCTCACAGAAACTTAGTAGTTGATAAGCCATCATTTGCAAATCCTCACAGAAACTTGCTATCTGACAAGCCATCCTTTACAAATCCTCAGGATAACTTGGTAGGCGACAAACCAGCCTTTACAGATTCTCACAGAAACTTGGTAGCTGACAAACTATCCTTTGCAAATCCTCACAGATACTTGGTAGCTGACAAACCATCCTTTGCAAATCCTCACAGAAACTTGGTAGCGGACAAGTCATCCTTTGTAAATCCTCATAGAAACTTGGTAGCTGACAAATCATCCTTTGCAAATCCTCACAGAAACTTGGTAGACGACACTCAGCCTTAGCAAATCCTCACAGTAACATGGTAGGCGACAACCATCCCTTGCAAATCCTCATAGAAACTTGGTAGGCGACAGACCATCCTTTGCAAATCCTCACAGAAACTTGGTAGCTTACAAACCATCCTTTGCAAATCCTCACAGAAACTTGGTATCTGACAAACCAGCCTTTCCAAATTCTCTCAGAAACTTGGTATCTGACAAACCATCCTTTACAAATCCGCACAGAAACTTGTTAGCTGACAAACCATTCTTTGCAAATCCTCAAAGAAATTGGTAGCTTACAAACCATCCTTTGCAAATCCTCACAGAAATTTGGTAGGTGACAAACCATCGTTTGCAAATCCTCACAGAAATTTGGTAGGCGACAAACCATCCTTTGCAAATCCTCACAGAAACTTGGTTGGCAACAAACCATCCTTTGCAAATCCTCACAGAAACTTGGGAGGCAACAAACCATCCTTTGCAAACCCTCACAGAAACTTAGTTGGCAACAAACCATTCTTTGGAAATCCTCACAGAAACTTGGTTGGTTATAAAGCATTCTTTTCAAATCCTCACAGAAACTTGGTAGGTGACAAACAAGCTTTTGCAAATCCTCAGAGAAACTTGGTTGGTGACAAACCATCCTCTGCAAATTCTCACAGAAACTTGGTAGGCAGCAATCCATTCTTGGCAAATCCTCACAGAAACTTGGTGAGAGACAAACCATCCTTTGCGAATCCATATAACACTTGGTAGTTAAGAAACCAGCCTTTGCAAATCCTTGCAGAAACTTGGTAGCTGACAAAACATCCTTTGCAAATCCTTACAGAAACTTGGTAGACGACAAACCAGTGTTTGCCAATTCTTACAGAAACTTTGTAAGGGACAAACCAGCTTTTGCAATTCCTCACAGAATCTTAATAGATGACAAACCAGCCTTTGTAAATCCTCACAGAATCCTGGCAGGTGACAAAACAGCCTTTGCTAATCCTCACAGAAACTTGGGTGCTGACAAACCAGCCATTGCAAATCCTCACTAAATCTTGGTGGCTGACAAGCCACAGTTTCCAAAATCCTCACAGAAACTTGGTAGGCCATAAACTATCCTTTGGAAATCCTCACAGAAACTTGGTAGGTGACAACCAGCAATTTCAAATCCTCACAAAAACTTGGTAGAGGACTAAGCAGCCTTTGCAAATCCTTGCAGATACTTGATAGTTGACAAACCAACCCGCTTTTGCAAATACTTACAGAATCTTGGTAGGTGACAAACCATCGCTGCCAAATCCTCACAGAAACTTGGTAGGCAACAAACCAGCCATTGCAAATTCTCACAGAAACTTGGTAGCTGGCAAACCAACCTTTGCAAATCCTCAATGAAACTTGGTAGCAAACAAACCAGTCTCTGAAATCCTCACAGAAACTTAGTAGTTGATAAGCCATCATTTGCAAATCCTCACAGAAACTTGCTATCTGACAAGCCATCCTTTACAAATCCTCACAGAAACTTGGTAGCTTACAAACCATCCTTTGCAAATCCTCACAGAAACTTGGTATCTGATAAACCAGCCTTTCCAAATTCTCTCAGAAACTTGGTATCTGACAAACCATCCTTTACAAATCCTCACAGAAACTTGTTAGCTGACAAACCATTCTTTGCAAATCCTCAAAGAAACTTGGTAGCTTACAAACCATCCTTTGCAAATCCTCACAGAAACTTGGTAGGTGACAAACCATCGTTTGCAAATCCTCACAGAAATTTGGTAGGCGACAAACTATCCTTTGCAAATCCTCACAGAAACTTTTTAGGCAACAAACCATCCTTTGCAAACCCTCACAGAAACTTAGTTGGCAACAAACCATTCTTTGGAAATCCTCACAGAAACTTGGTTGGTTATAAAGCATTCTTTTCAAATCCTCACAGAAACTTGGTAGGTGACAAACAAGCTTTTGCAAATCCTCAGAGAAACTTGGTTGGTGACAAACCATCCTCTGCAAATTCTCACAGAAACTTGGTAGGCAGCAATCCATTCTTGGCAAATCCTCGCAGAAACTTGGTGAGAGACAAACCATCCTTTGCGAATCCATATAACACTTGGTAGTTAAGAAACCAGCCTTTGCATATCCTTGCAGAAACTTGGTAGCTGACAAAACATCCTTTGCAAATCCTTACAGAAACTTGGTAGACGACAAAAGAGTGTTTGCCAATTCTTACAGAAACTTTGTAAGGGACAAACCAGCTTTTGCAATTCCTCACAGAATCTTGATAGATGACAAACCAGCCTTTGTAAATCCTCACAGAATCCTGGCAGGTGACAAAACAGCCTTTGCTAATCCTCACAGAAACTTGGGTGCTGACAAACCAGCCATTGCAAATCCTCACTAAATCTTGGTGGCTGACAAGCCACAGTTTCCAAAATCCTCACAGAAACTTGGTAGGCCATAAACTATCCTTTGGAAATCCTCACAGAAACTTGGTAGGAGACAACCAGCATTTGCAAATCCTCACAAAAACTTGGTAGAGGACTAAGCATTCTTTGCAAATCCTTGCAGATACTTGATAGTTGACAAACCAACCCGCTTTTGCAAATACTTACAGAATCTTGGTAGGTAACAAACCATCCCTGCCAAATCCTCACAGAAACTTGGTAGGCAACAAACCAGCCATTGCAAATTCTCACAGAAACTTGGTAGCTGGCAAACCAACCTTTGCAAATCCTCAATGATACTTGGTAGCAAACAAACCAGTCTCTGAAATCCTCACAGAAACTTAGAAGTTGATAAGCCATCATTTGCAAATCCTCACAGAAACTTGCTATCTGACAAGCCATCCTTTACAAATCCTCACAGAAACTTGGTAGCTTACAAACCATCCTTTGCAAATCCTCACAGAAACTTGGTATCTGACAAACCAGCCTTTCCAAATTCTCTCAGAAACTTGGTATCTGACAAACCATCCTTTACAAATCCTCACAGAAACTTGTTAGCTGACAAACCATTCTTTGCAAATCCTCAAAGAAACTTGGTAGCTTACAAACCATCCTTTGCAAATCCTCACAGAAACTTGGTAGGTGACAAACCATCGTTTGCAAATCCTCACAGAAATTTGGTAGGCGACAAACTATCCTTTGCAAATCCTCACAGAAACTTGGTAAGCGACAAACCATCCTTTGCAAATCCTCACAGAAACTTGGTTGGCAACAAACCATCCTTTGCAAATCCTCACAGAAACTTGGTAGGCAACAAACCATCCTTTGCAAACCCTCACAGAAACTTAGTTGGCAACAAACCATTCTTTGGAAATCCTCACAGAAACTTGGTTGGTTATAAAGCATTCTTTTCAAATCCTCACAGAAACTTGGTAGGTGACAAACAAGCTTTTGCAAATCCTCAGAGAAACTTGGTTGGTGACAAACCATCCTCTGCAAATTCTCACAGAAACTTGGTAGGCAGCAATCCATTCTTGGCAAATCCTCGCAGAAACTTGGTGAGAGACAAACCATCCTTTGCGAATCCATATAACACTTGGTAGTTAAGAAACCAGCCTTTGCAAATCCTTGCAGAAACTTGGTAGCTGACAAAACATCCTTTGCAAATCCTTACAGAAACTTGGTAGACGACAAACCAGTGTTTGCCAATTCTTACAGAAACTTTGTAAGGGACAAACCAGCTTTTGCAATTCCTCTCAGAATCTTGATAGATGACAAACCAGCCTTTGTAAATCCTCACAGAAACCTGGCAGGTGACAAAACAGCCTTTGCTAATCCTCACAGAAACTTGGGTGCTGACAAACCAGCCATTGCAAATCCTCACTGAATCTTGGTGGCTGACAAGCCACAGTTTCCAAAATCCTCACAGAAACTTGGTAGGCCATAAACTATCCTTTGGAAATCCTCACAGAAACTTGGTAGGAGACAACCAGCATTTGCAAATCCTCACAAAAACTTGGTAGAGGACTAAGCATTCTTTGCAAATCCTTGCAGATACTTGATAGTTGACAAACCAACCCGCTTTTGCAAATACTTACAGAATCTTGGTAGGTAACAAACCATCCCTGCCAAATCCTCACAGAAACTTGGTAGGCAACAAACCAGCCATTGCAAATTCTCACAGAAACTTGGTAGCTGGCAAACCAACCTTTGCAAATCCTCAATGATACTTGGTAGCAAACAAACCAGTCTCTGAAATCCTCACAGAAACTTAGTAGTTGATAAGCCATCATTTGCAAATCCTCACAGAAACTTGCTATCTGACAAGCCATCCTTTACAAATCCTCACAGAAACTTGGTAGCTTACAAACCATCCTTTGCAAATCCTCACAGAAACTTGGTATCTGACAAACCAGCCTTTCCAAATTCTCTCAGAAACTTGGTATCTGACAAACCATCCTTTACAAATCCTCACAGAAACTTGTTAGCTGACAAACCATTCTTTGCAAATCCTCAAAGAAACTTGGTAGCTTACAAACCATCCTTTGCAAATCCTCACAGAAACTTGGTAGGTGACAAACCATCGTTTGCAAATCCTCACAGAAATTTGGTAGGCGACAAACTATCCTTTGCAAATCCTCACAGAAACTTGGTAAGCGACAAACCATCCTTTGCAAATCCTCACAGAAACTTGGTTGGCAACAAACCATCCTTTGCAAATCCTCACAGAAACTTGGTAGGCAACAAACCATCCTTTGCAAACCCTCACAGAAACTTAGTTGGCAACAAACCATTCTTTGGAAATCCTCACAGAAACTTGGTTGGTTATAAAGCATTCTTTTCAAATCCTCACAGAAACTTGGTAGGTGACAAACAAGCTTTTGCAAATCCTCAGAGAAACTTGGTTGGTGACAAACCATCCTCTGCAAATTCTCACAGAAACTTGGTAGGCAGCAATCCATTCTTGGCAAATCCTCGCAGAAACTTGGTGAGAGACAAACCATCCTTTGCGAATCCATATAACACTTGGTAGTTAAGAAACCAGCCTTTGCAAATCCTTGCAGAAACTTGGTAGCTGACAAAACATCCTTTGCAAATCCTTACAGAAACTTGGTAGACGACAAACCAGTGTTTGCCAATTCTTACAGAAACTTTGTAAGGGACAAACCAGCTTTTGCAATTCCTCTCAGAATCTTGATAGATGACAAACCAGCCTTTGTAAATCCTCACAGAAACCTGGCAGGTGACAAAACAGCCTTTGCTAATCCTCACAGAAACTTGGGTGCTGACAAACCAGCCATTGCAAATCCTCACTAAATCTTGGTGGCTGACAAGCCACAGTTTCCAAAATCCTCACAGAAACTTGGTAGGCGATAAACCAGGCTTTGTAAATCCTCTCAGAAACTTGGTAGGTGACAAACCTGATATTGCAAATCCTCACCGAAATTTGGTAGGCAACAACCTAATCTTTGCAAATCCTCTCAGAAAATTGATAAGAGACAAACCAGCCTTTGCAAATCCTCACAGAATCCTGGTAGGTGACAAAACGGCCTTTGCAAATAATCACGCCTTGGGGAAGCAAATTAGAGAATGTGCTTCCGAGAATACTTAAGCAAATATCAATATACAATAAAGACATTGAGAAGATTTTCAAACAAAGGCTGTGATAGTATTAGCCACTGTTTTGGCATTTGCCAAGTGAATGAAAAATATACGAAAATTTTTATGGATAATTTTTGAAATTGATTTGAAAATGCATTAGGCAAAAAAATTACCGATGTCGCTATCTGCTTCGTCCAAAATATTTTTTTTTTTCGCATCCAATGTTCCAAGGACAATATCAGTCGGAATACTATTTGAGCATACTGCCATAAAAAAAGGTGGATGAATGTGAGGTATATCTACTATACAGAATTCTTTACGTACAGTCTTTGAACAAAAGGGTTTGGACAACTTTAACTTTAAACAAATGGGACGCTAAATGGACTGGAGAATAGGCCTTTAAACTCATTGAAATGAAATCCTTGGGAAATAAGGCATCACACACTCCCTGATTTTCTATTATCCTCTTTGTTCATTTATTATCTGTCATTCCTATTATATGTCTTCTCTACGTCCATTTCTTTCCCTTACTTGTTAGAATATCCTCTACTTTAGTTTGTTCTTATATGCATGTTGTTCTTTTTTCTCTTAGTGTTATTCCTATCATTATTCTTCCCATACCTCTTTGATTTGTAACAAGTTTATGTTCTAAGGCTTTAGCAAGGCTCCAAGTTTCTGATAAGTAAGTTATTACTAATAAAACCATCTGATTAAATATTTATCATCTTATAAAAAGTGGCATTTTTAAGTTTCACAATCTCATTTTGTTTACCAAAAGCTCTTCATCCCTTGCTTATCATTCTTTTGATTTAGGTCCCATGTCTTGGAGAACCATTTAGGCTACTGTCTGTCCTACTATGTATATTCATTAATAATCTCTAGGTACGTTCATAGCATTTATTTATTTTCTCTACATTTTTACTGAACATTATCACACAGAGAACAGCACAGATACACATGGACATACCCAGATGGAATTCATAAGAACTGCATTGATTATATACTTATGAATAAGAGATGGAGAACATCAGTGATGAGAAAAAAGGTGATAAGGGGAGCAGACCTTAAAATATCACATGAACTACTGTACTACTTTCAAACATCCGCAACAAATTTCGGACAGATAGAGGGAGAAATCAAGAGCTAGTGAGGTCTAATCTGGATAAGCTGAAGAATGAAGAAGTTAAAACTACCTTCAAAGTAAGAGTAGGAGGACGTTTAGAACCACTAATAGGACTCGAAACGACAGAGGAAAAGTGGTGTCAGGGACGAGACATAATCAGAGAGGAAGCAGAGAGTATTTTGGGAAGGAAAAGAAGAGCAAAATAACAGTGGGTCACAGAGGGATTATTAGATGCATGCCGAGAGAGGAGAAAAGCAAAAAAAAAAAAAAGATAAAGAATTAAGACCCATCCCACGAAAACAAAGCAAGTTATAGACAAAAGTGCAGAACAGTGGACAATAAATGCAAAGGAGCAAAAATGAAATGGATAGAAGACCTGTGTAAAACACGTGAGGAATGTTCCAGAAACGGCCATTCAAGAGAGCTATTCACTGCAGTAGACAGATTAACAAGGGGTTGGAAAAACAATGGAATTGCTCTAAGAGATGCAGATGGTAACAAGGTATCAACAACAAGTGATGTTGAGAAGATCTGGAAAACGCAGTACGTAGAACAACTAAAAGGAAGTGGGAGACGAGTAACTGGAGAAGATTATCCAGAACTAAGAGGAGGGGTATAGAACATGCAGGAAATACCAGATCTCTTCATAGAAGAAGTGAAAAAAGCTTTAAAGCTATTTCAAGTGGGAAAGCACCAGGAATAGATGGAGTACCAAAGGAATTGCTTGAAGCTGATGGTGAAATGGTAGAAAGATGATTGTGTGACTTATGCAAGTATATAGTAGATGGATAAGATGCTCAAAATGACTGGATTAAAAACTTTATAATTTCAACACTCAAGAAAGGGGACACCACCTTATGCCAAAATTATAGGCCTATTAGTCTATTACCACATGTTTTTAAAGTCCTAGCAAAAATCATACAAAGTAGAATAACAGGACAAGAAAAGGAAATAATTGATGAGGGGCAAGCAGGATTTAGGGCTGGTAGAGGAACAAATGATCATGTATTCAATTCCTCACAAATCATACAAAAATTCTGGGAGAAGGAACAAGATCTGTATTGTGTATTTATTGACTTCAGACAAGCGTTTGACTCCATATGGAGGGAAGGAATGATTAGGATTTTGAAAGAATGTGGATTAGAACCAAAAAATACTAGAAACCATCAGGAGATTGTATGAAAGGACAACATCTAGGGTAAGAAAAGGACAGTGTTTGGCAGAGTTCATAACCACTGGTGGGGTTATACAGGGTTGCCCACTATCACCACACCTCTTCAACTTATACTTGGAATGGATAATGAGAATGGCACCTGGAGATTATGAGGGTGGCAGAGATATAGGAGGAACAAAAATATCTAACATGAGATATGCAGATGACATAGTGCTTGTAGCAGAAACTAAGGAGGAATTTCAGAGTGTGTTAAGAATGGTGGAGGAGCAGTGCAATTGGTATAAATTATTATGCATTTCAGGGCCATGTCCAATTGATTTTTGCTTATAAAATCCTACCAAAACATCAGATATGGGTTACATTTTGGAAAGAAGTATTTGAAGCCACAGCCTAATTGGCAAAAATATGTAGTAATGTCTAATGTAAATAATAAAGCCACTTACCAGAGTAAATATAAGAAATTGAAAGGGTAACTTAGCTAAATTTAGACGCACCCAGAGAGAGGCTTGTTGTGACGTGAACTATGACATCAGACGTAATACCCAGTAAACTTTCCATTCACACTAGTAAACACGCCGATAACAGGCGGAGGACAGCAGACCATTCATAAGTCAAAGCCAATCTGTTCTACGTGACTGCTGTCTGGTGCTTCACCTATGGCAGGCCTGGCAAATTGTCCTCGTGGCTGCAAACTGCTTTCGTGCTGCGTATTTTTGCAGTATGCAATAAAGAAAAGAACAGCATGCATCATATGATTAATATTAACAGGTAAGTGGATAACGGATCATGCACAAACACCAAATGATTCAGACCGGAAGCCTAAATTAAATTATATAGGGGTCATTCTTGAATGACGAGTTTGGAAAAAAAAAATGAGATATAAAAATATTTTGTTTATATTGATGTATTTCTAAATTTTCACAATAAGAATAAGAGATGACAGATTTTTTCTTGACTGCAAACTATCTCACTGACTAGCTTCATCAACCATATTTAACAATTTATCTATACTACTGATCTCCTTATATATATATATATATATATATATATATATATATATATATATATATATATATATATATATATATATATATATATATGTATATATATATATATATATATATATATATATATATTATATATATATAATATATATATATATATATATATATATATATATATATATATATATATATATATATATATATATATATTATATATATATTTATATATATATATATATATATATATATATATATATATATATATATATATATATATATATTTAGAGAGAGAGAGAGAAGAAGTGTATGGGGTAGCTGTTTGTGTGTCTTCATTCATAAAGTGGCTATAGGACTGGAGTGTTTAGTAACTATGTCATACTACAGTAGAGTATCAATGAGTGGGAGGGCCTTCAGTAATGACGTCTACATAGTCTCTCTCTGGGTGCGTCTAAATTTAGCTAAGTTACCCTTTCAATTTCTTAGATTTACTCTGGTAAGTGCCTTTATTATTCACATTAGACATTATTGCCTATATTTGCCAATTAGGCTGTGGCTTCAAATACCTATTTCCAACATGTGACCCATATCTGATGTTTTGGTAGGATTTCATCAGCGAAAATCAATTGGACATGGCCAAGAAATGCATAGTAGTGATAAACAGAGAGAAAACCAAAAGTATGAACATTGGACGCCAGAGAGAGGCCTTGGAAATACTGCTATCAAAGGGAGAAGTAGAAGAAGTCAATGAGTTTAAATATTTGGAAGTGTTTTTCTCAGCAGATGGAAAGATGGAAAGAGCAATTCAAGACCGAATCTCAAGTGGCCAGAAACCATTTGGAAGGATAAGAAGAATCTGGAAAGGTAGAAATATATCCATTAAGTTGAAAATTGGACTATTAAAAGCAATAGTGATCCCAACTGTTATTAACAGTGTTGAATGCTGGGTACTGAAGAAGAGAGAAGAGGAAAAGTTATTAGCCTTTGGAATGAAATGTCTGAGAAGAATATGTGGTGTAAGATGGGAGGACAGAGTTACGAACAAGAGAGTGAGAGAAATGGTTGGTGTTGAGGACCCAATTCTGACTAGAGTGAAAGATATTCAGAGGAGATAGTTTGGGCATGTACAGAGGATGGAACAGGACAGATGGCCAAGGAAAGTGCTGCATGGAAGAGTGGCCGGAAACACAGAAGGCATTGGATAGGGACCTCTGGAGAGAATGGCGACTATCGGATGCAGGACCCAACCCGGAGAATTCTGGACGGGATTTATTGAGTGGGTGATATATATATATATATATATATATATA
>NC_090736.1:51082951-51087951 GCF_036898095.1 Palaemon carinicauda | reverse complement strand
CAAACTTCACACAATCATTGGGATTGACATTTCATGGAAGGCAACTCGGTGCTTTCCTTTTTGGAGACATCTCGGTCAACAATGAAGCAAATTTACTGGAACTGGAACAGGTTTCTCAACTTTATTGATGATTGTCAAAGTACTTGATGGGGATTTTGTGGTTGTTCCTAATGGAACCGCGTAGGAAGGTAGGGGCTATTGAACGATCACTGATAAGTCTTTTATACTTTTATTAGTTTTTCAGATTTATTAAGACTCAGTCTAGATCACTGTTTAAATCTGGTTCCGTGTATGTATCAATTCGAGAATATTAGGGTTGAGGTGGCCTATTGGAAACGTCTCTGTCTCGTGATATACTGGACTGGGGTTCGAGTAAGTCATGCTCCATAGTTCCTTGTACTGTGTGCAACCACACCATCCTTGGGAACTAAGGCTTGGGTGTTTGTGGGAGCCTATGGAACTACCTGCTGAATCATCAATAGCCATTGCTTTGCCCTCCCTGGTCCTAGATTGTCTGGAACGGGGGCTTTGGCGCTGATCAGTCTCTAGGGCATTGTCATGCTAGTTAGGTCATAAGTACTCAACCCTGCTCTGCCATTCACGAGTAATAGTCCTGGAGCCAAGGGGTGTTTGCATCCATTTTATGTCCACAAAATTACCCACCTGATTTTGATAGTGGACCACCTTCGACACGTTTTTAGCGAGGGTGTTTGTTCTGAAACCCGGCAGTAATGGAGATATTCACTAGTTTGTAAGAAATGCTCTGATGCAAAATCGCTGCAAAAGGTAGGGGTACGGGAAATTAAAATTAACACAACATTGCACACAATTAACCTATGGTTTTGTGTTGGTGTTTAAATTGAAGCTAGTTTAGTTATCTACAACATAGAAACAAGTTCAAGGTCATCAGATGAAAGTCAAGGTCACCAGAGGCCAAAGTGTTACGTAATTTTACTTATGCTTGAAATTAAGACTTTCTTTCATTTGAAAGCCAACAAAAAACTCATGATGATATAACTGTTCATTTGAATGCACATCTGCATACCATACAATATTAGGTAATTTTAGAAAAAGAATTGAAGTCTCTAACACAAATAGTAGTCCTTTGAGGTTGAGTTGAAAATAGCGAAAATCGGCAACTTTTGCCAATTACATACATGCAAAAGACAGACATACGGCAATGCACAGGAACATCATTTAACTTAACAGATATGATAAGAAGGGTACAAAAATCATTTTCCATCAACCTTTACACCAACATTTTAGAAGAATATCAGTTGCATGCATGAAACCTATTTACTTGTGAAACGATTATATGATACCGGATTTCTACAGCCTGTGTTGTTTGACTGGCAGCTGCAGTAGGGGCAACATGTAATTTGATTTTGTCTGCAAGGACAGCGCTGGGTAGCACAGGCAGAACATTTGCATGGGAGTGGAAAATCATTTGGAAGCAATAACTGCATTCTCTCGGGCAGCAGAGCACAGTAATCCTGATAGAAGCCAAACTCGCACGGGTTTAGTTCTGCATTATCAAGGCAGTGTGACTGCAAGTATGTCCCATAGAATGCTCGAAGTATGTGTCCTTTAACTGAGCGACTAGTTGGAGGAAGGTCTAATATGGTCTTCTTGCTGTGATGGTAGAGATGATGCCTCAGCTGGTCCATTGATTTACATGGTGTTCCAGATTTGAAGACGTTCACAAGATACTCTTCAACTGCCGCAAAGTCAATATTGGTTGGATCCTTCCCAAATTCACAGAGATATTAAGCAGCCTTTGCTTTCAAACCAGAAGATTTAGTTCCAAATTGGCTTGATGAATCACAACCAATAAGGTGATGGAGTGGTAGTATGACTTTGCAAATCTCAGGGTCCATCTTCTCGGCCAAGGTATGCAGTGGTATGTGTCTGGTTGCATTTCCCACACCTGCTCTTATCCACAGTTCCTTGATGCCATAACCTCTCAAGAGATTCCAGTAATGAAGTCCAAGTACCAGGACAACTGTGTCATTTGACAATAAGATGATTCTTGAAGCTCCACCCTTGACAGCATGCAGGGCATGTGGGATCATTCTCACGTCGGCCTCTTCAATTCTGTGATTTAGTTCAGGCAGTTGGATGCTGATATCATTAAAAACACTTCTGCATGGTTTGGTTTCACTAAGTCCAAATGCATTCACCACATGTCTGCTGTTTGCATTGGGTTCTCCAAAATGTGCTCCTGAATTAACCCTTGGAGCTTTGCTTTGTTCATAGATGAAGCCCAGAATGATTCCATGGTGACTGGTAATGGTGTTCCAGGTGACATATCATTCAGGTCAATTGGACTATTTTTACATCTCCTTGCTCGTTCACTGTCTTTAACTGAGCCCTCAATATATGTGTCAAATACAAAGTCGATACTATTTGCATTGTTGCAAAGGCCATGCACATAACCCAGAAAATTTGTGCAGAGATCATTCGACGCAAGTAACCCATGACATCCACAATTGCAGCAGTATTCACAGGTGTCCATGCTGGTGGCTGCAGGTAGTCCTTTGCATCAAGCAACTTCTCCAATTCATGGCAGAGGTCACTTTTGTTTGGTTTGACCATTAGCCCTTCTGAGTCGAAGAGATAGTTTGTGTCGATTAGGTCATAAGTGAGCAGGTCTTGTAAGTCATACCCTCGCACTCTGGCAATGTCAAAGATCTTCTGAGTTTCCGCCAACTGCTTCTGGTTCTCTTTGGCTTTTGTTTGGCGAGTGCTTTTGCTGCTGTGTTGCTTTTAAATGTTTTCAGATTTCGGCGGTGGATGGTGTCAGAGCTTAAACGTTGTCTTGTCACAAATCGCTCAGTCTGAAAGGTCTCATAGAGTGTCTTGCATGTAGCATCGAAATGCAGATGATCATTACGGATTTCCTGTGGCATTAATTCCTGTGATATGATATTGTGTAGGGTCTGTACATCATCCTTACACTTCTGCGCAGAAGATCTCACAGGATTGTCATGTTCTTTGACATACCTAATTATTTCATCAACCAAGGCTTCAGAACTTCGAGTGCTGGGAGATTGAACTCATGATTCACCAGAAGTTCTCTGCTGGGTGTGACAACACCACTGATCTTGTACTGCAGGTTGACCACTGCCAACATCTCATGGTGGATAATTTCCCATTGAGCAACAAACTGCTTCCTCTTTGTACTCCCTATGATACCACCAGCACTCTTCTGAGAGCGATTGATTGTCTGCTCAAGACACATGTCTGCTCCAACAGAAGTGAATTGACCTCCTGTCCGCTTCACAACAAACTTTCCAGCTTTGAAGTTTTCAAACACATTTGAGGCATCTTGTGGTAACTTCCTCATATCCTCCAGATAAACTGAAGCCCATTGCAGGTAGTTTATCCTATCACATCCAGCAAACAGGGGGAGGGTGGCTTGAAGACTCTGGAGATGGAGATCCCAGTTTCCCTCACGGTCGGCCCTGACAAGGTTTCTCAGGATGGATACCATTTTCACAAACTGATCCCAAAAGGCAAACGTCTCGGATACCTCACATCTGTCTGACCTAAAGGCATTGAAATCATCAATCAATTTTGATGAAATTGAAATGAATGCCTCTAAGTGTGCCCTGCTTTCTTCCTGTTTTTTCTCTGACACAGAGGACTTCATCAACAGTATCAACGAAAGCTCGTTCATGTATGGTTCAACACCATTGATTCTGAAGAATTCGGCCCACTGTAACCTCTCAAGGCACTCACTGAGCAACATCAATCCTTTTAGTGACCTCGTATAGTGCATACCATCAAGCACTGACCTAACAACATTTCTACCAAAAGCTTTTGACTCAGCTAAGATGGTTTCAGCACTACTTCCATCAATATATTTGCCAATAGCTCCCATGACAACCTTGATTAGGTGAAACGATCCCAAACAAAGAACCAAGTTGCTGAATTCATCTGGGTTGTGCATGATGATCTCTCTGGCAATATGGTATACCCCCTTATCACAAGTTATGGGCAAATGAGGCTGATCTAACGTACTCTGTGACAGGATATGGAAGAACAGGAAGAAACCCTCTCATCTTTTGAGGAACATTTTCATAAGTAACAAGGGAATTAAAGGCACTCCATGAGGGCATCTGCTGTTCTTGGCTTGTTTCTCTGATGCCTTCCTTCATATCTGACATGTTCATTCTGCCTAGTATCTATGCAGCATCCTTCATCATTATAACATTTCTTCGGCATTCATCTGCTTCATACAGATCTTCCGGAACCTCATACACAGTTGGAAGACTGGATTTCTTGGCAGGTTTTATGTAGTTTCTCAAAACCTGACAACTTAGTTCCTGTTTGAATTGTCTTTCTCTGTGTGTTACCTGAGTTTGGGACATATTTGGTTTACTATTCCCTAATGTACCAGCTGGTTTGTCCTGCATTAGGATAGACACAGTGTCATGACTTCCACCAATTCCAGACAAAGTGTTTTCCTCATGATCAAAGTTGTCAAATGCGCCAATAGTAAATCTACTTCGATCAAACTGACTGGGAAGAGGGACCTGACCCCGATTTGATTCAGTGATATATGAAGCCATATCATAATGATAGCAAAGAAGCTCATCATAACTGGTTGCAAGTCCAAACCGATTGAAACTTGAGATGAGAGTTTTTGACCTGCAAGCATTGTATATTGCTTCTGAGTTCAGCATGTGCAGAGGAGTGCGCTTTCTACCATTGTTCACTATGTAAAACATGACCTGATAAACAGAGAGTATTTTTCTCATTTTTCCATCAGAAATGTCACAGTCATCCAGGTTTTTATGCTGTGAGTTGTCAGGGTCATTGTAATTGCACTTCACATCAAAGTCAAACAGTGTTGAGAACACTTCGGCAACATCATCTGGAATTGCTATGTCTCTACGCTTTTTCAAGTTCATTGGCGTCACAAAATTTGTCATTGAGCTCAAAGTCCTCTTTCAAGAAACAATTCCTTAACAATAAACCACACTGTTTTAGTATAT
>NC_090736.1:51070451-51077951 GCF_036898095.1 Palaemon carinicauda | reverse complement strand
ACCTTATGTAGGAACACCCAAGGTTCCTTGAGGATTCATTTAGTAGAATTCTTCTGTTCTCTCTTTCTTTTCAAACAGCAGTCTGTATACAGTTGATATCCTTTTATCGATGCGACAGTCATATTCAATCCATTTTATGCTTAGATTAAAAGTAAACAGAATTACAATGCACAACATATAGTTCAATTTAAATCTATTTTAGCTACAGAACTATGAAATGTGGATAATTGAAAAAACAAACTTGCGGTTAAAATTGATTAGTGCAGATAACTTGTGTGTTTGTATATACTGTATATATATATATATATATATATATATATATATATATATATATATATATATATATATATATATATATATATATATATAGTACATCCTTATTTTACAGCAATTTTGTTCTTTCTATTTCTAGATCTTCTCAGTGTTAGGATGTTCATTCTTTCTGTCGACCTTGTTTAGTCAACATGTTTTCGCTTCTTTCAGAAGAGTCCGTTTCACCCTTTGTTGATATGTCGTTGAGTGGTCTACTCGGACCCATTGCCGAACCCTGTGACCCTGGATTCCTTCCTTTCCATTCCAGTTCCCCCCGACCACTCGAGGTAATCTCATCTTTGTCGGAGATTAGGGAAACAAACTAACAAACAAACAAACAATCTGGACTCTGGTATCTCGTTTGCAAGATAGAGTTGTTTTCGAAGTATAGTAGCTTTAGGAGGGGCTTCGCCCCCACCCCCACCCCACCAACGCCCTAGTATCCTTTGTATCATCCCCCCTATAGTGCTTGAATGTTCAGCTATCTTTGAGGTCTTAGGGAAGGGATTGTGCAAGACCTAGAGGCATTAGAGCCAATGTTATAACCCTGCTGTACTGTCCGCTTCAAGGTACATCCGTCGTTCAGTTAGTTCTTTACGTATGTTGCGTAAGATCCTTCATAGTTTTGAACACCCTTTGCTATCAGATCTAGTCTTGCCTTCTGCATCATAAGGCTCAATACTACACAGTATTCTAGAAGTTTTATTCCAGCTGTGACCAGATTGTGGAATGATCTTCCTACTTAAGTAGTTGAATCATTAGGACTTCAGAAGGTCAAACATGCAGCGAATGATTATATATATATATATATATATATATATATATATATATATATATATATATATATATATATATATATATATATATATATATATGTATAAACATAAATTTGTATATATAAGCATTTCAATATATATATTTATATATATTTGTATCTATGCGTATACACACATATAATTAATATATATATATATATATATATATATATATATATATATATATATATATATATATATATATATATATATATATATATATATGAATATGTATATATATATATATATATATATATATATATATATATATATATATATATATATATGAATATATATATATATATATATATATATATATATATATATATAAATATATATACTATATAATATATATATATATATATATATATATATATATATATATATATATATATATATATATATATATATTTATGTATATATATATGAATATATATATATATATATATATATATATATATATATATATATATATATATATATATATATATATGATTATATATATGAATATATATGTATATATATATATGTATATATACATATATATACATATATACATATATATATATATATATATATATATATATATATATATATATATATATATATATATATATATGTATATATATAAAGATAGGTTGATAGATAGATTGATAGATAGATAGTTTGAAGGAGTTACCGCTCCACGAATGTTAATGTGAATTGTCAATAGAAGGGTGGGAAATCTTATGGAGATTAAATATTCCAAGTAACTGAAGCGACTCGCTCTATAGTTATGACTCCTCATTAAGGATCTGATTTTTTACCTTCAGTGTCACGTTTCAAATCAACAATGAATCATCACCGCTGAGACAAGAGACAACAGTAATTGGTAAAAGACAACAGTAACAGTTAAGAGACCACAGTAACATCAATTGTAGAGGGAATGTTTCGATCGGCGACTGATACACAATACAGCCGTTGCTCGCAAACGCCAGCCTATTGACAACCAGATCCCAATAGCTGTTGCTGATCATTGTTTGCTCCTCTAAGCTGAGCTTTTGCCGATTGTTGACATTTAAGACAATGGTGTTGTAGGCGGAAACAATTTCTTTGTTTCTATCTGTTTTAGTAAAAGGAATTTTCCTTGGAGACAAAAGTAGATATAGGCTATATTGGTCTCATACTCACCATTATTTAGCAAAAGATAGTAGTTATTGGTGCAAATAATAATAATAATAATAATAATAATAATAATAATAATAATAATAATAATAATAATAATAAATATGTATGTCCCATGTCAACGGATAATGAGACATCAGAACATGGGTATTTTTCACTTTATTACAAAAGGTCTGTGAATACACTGTCTACAGCCAACACTCTCACGTGAGCGCCTTATATAAAAGAACACACAAAGGCTACTGACTACCCTCGCAAGCAAGATGCAATCTTGCTACAACAACAGGCTGAACTGTTAGGTTTTTTGGAATTCTCATAATTATAGATTTCATTTACCTTGTCGTGTAACACATATTTTCATACAAGGATTTGGACATTACTCCCCCCCCCCCCCCCACCCCAAGCTCCTCACTCCGGGAGGAGGTGCACATTCGACCTCTCTAGCGTATGATATATGGAGGACACTCCGACCTGGAATAGTCTTGGCATGTACTAAACAGAAATGCAACATAGAATATATGTATATAGAAATCACCCAAAAAACTAACACATCTTCCACAAAAAATAAAGAAATTAAATATTGCATGTAAAAATGTACACAATACAATATAAATAATTCCACTCATTTCTTCTTACGACCTCTGCAACTAAAATACAGAAAAATACAGAATCCCCCAAGTGAAAAAAAATCATATTGACATCAGTATTTCACAACCTCATCAATAACCTCCCTCCGGTTGCGGGAAAAACCCCGCCTTTTGGGCGGGACAGGTGTAAGAATAGATATTCCTTCATCCCTCGATTTTACTTGTCCGAGTTTACGGAACAATTTTGCAACACAACTCACCACCACCGTGTCGCCATTTTTTTTAAATCACTACTACACTTGCACTTGAAAATCAACCGGTGGCCACCAGCTGTTTTCCCGAGAAAATCAATCATCTTCCTGCCTTTCTATTATAACTTTCAGTATAAGG
Organism: Palaemon carinicauda; assembly: GCF_036898095.1. Classification (NCBI taxonomy): domain Eukaryota; kingdom Metazoa; phylum Arthropoda; class Malacostraca; order Decapoda; family Palaemonidae; genus Palaemon; species Palaemon carinicauda. The sequence goes on along the minus strand of NC_090736.1, from coordinate 51,074,683 downwards.
CATTCACATCTACACATTCTCTAACACTGCCTTTCCTCAAGGCTGAGCTGTAATCCCGCAGCCACTTGCCCTTTCGGGAACTGCCCCGGCTCCAGCAACCAGGAATCATATAAATACATGAATAATACAACATCCGCCTGACGGATCTAACTTGACCTATTTAACCTCTGATTATTTTTAGGTTCAATCAGCAGTATGTCATACGTATTGCCACACTCAGCAAAATTACCACACTTTATGTATACATCAAACATCAACATAAGAACACATTGCTATCATCAAGTTTATTTAAAACACATCAAAAGACGAAATGAGGTCTTTTCAAACAACATCAACAGCAAAGGAAAAAAAATTCTACTCATCAAGTCGAGGAATGTCATGTATGCAGGGGTAAGGAGGAATACTCCGATTGACACTTTTGAAAACTACCATTTCAGGCACCACATGTATGTTGTATGTGTGCCTGATGATGTTCAGTCACTGTGCCATTAATAAGGCTTTGTATGACTACAGTGTTAGATTTATCCATCTTTACTTGGTACGGACCCAAATATGCTAGCTGTAGTTTGTGTTTCCTAGGTTATAATCGTTTCAAATACACACGATCCCCCAGAAATACTTTTACCGGTCTGCTTTTGAACCGACCATCATACTTAGAGCCGTCTTTGTCATTAGCTCTTTTCAAAAACCTTTCAGTGGTGTTCATTACTCTCCTCAATAGATTTAGTAAATATATACGGTATTGCTCAGTTGAATAATTCAGCAATTGTTGCGAATTAATCAGGACCGTATATGGTAACACAGGATCCTGTCCATACACTAAAAAGAAAGACGTGTCCCAGAGCGAAGCATTATATGTAATGTTCAAGGCTAGCTCAGCTGTAGGAAGCATGGTGTGTCAATGAAGGGGGTCATCAGCCACTAAGTAACGTAAAATTCGCACTACTTCCCTATTATGCGATTCCACTAAGTCATTAGCTGAAGTCATAGAGTATATGCGGTCACTGTAAAGTGTTCAATTTTCATCAAGTCCGTGACTAATTTTACCACCTAATTTATAAACTGGAGACCATTATTACTTATCAAAATTTTCGGGCAACCAAACCTAGTAATGAAAGAGCACAGCACCTGGGATAATGAATTTGCTGATTTGTTCAACATTGTGTAAGTACGAGTGTACCGAGTACATGCATCCACAAATACACATATATACTTATGGTCCTACCACATCCATATGCACCCTATAAAACTTAATAGGAGTCACAGGCCACTTTCTGGCTTCCGGTACAGTGTTTTTATGTTCTTTGAAACTGTTGCAAGCATGACAACATTTTATATAATTTTCTAGAGATTTTTTTCATTCTTAACCAAAAGAAGGATTCACGTGCTCTCCTTAATGTTCTATCAATCCCTAAATACCCTGCATACGGACTTGTATGTACAATGTGAATGGCTAGATTAATTAAAGTAGGAGGAAGAAGTACTCATTCACAATATTCCCTTCCCCTCTTCACGTGAGTACAATATAAGATATAATTTTCTATAAAAAAAAATCTCACGAGGCACATTCAGAAATTATGGATAAGTCTCCGATTCCCCTTTAATCACTGCTCGCACTCTTTCCATACATTCCTCTTTTTTTTTCTGTCCCTCTCGGACTACTTTTATGTCCCAACCTCGCAGATCAATCACACCTGCATCATCAGGGCATTCATTCTCTACACCCCTGATCATGTCCTCGGCCACCCACATATATTCACCTTCACCGCTCCCATCTCTCTCTCTCTCTCTCTCTCTCTCTCTCTCTCTCTCTCTCTCTCTCTCTCAATCCCGTTTTCTGATTGCTCTTCGGGTGAAGTCACATCCCGTTCTCTGTTTTCTCTATTTTGATGGGGGTCTTTAATATTTTGGTTGCGTTCTTCGTTCCTCTTTTGTGCCCTAGTTATTACTCCTGTTACTGTACTTTTAGACAGGGCATCAGCTACCTTATTAGTTTTACCTTATATGTGGTGAAAACCCTTTATATTAAACTCTAACAATCTTTCAATCCATCTCGCTTGTCTAGATGTCAAATCTCCCAAAAAAAAACATGTCATGTAAGGGGTGATGATCACTTTGCAACTAAGTCGACTGGCCTAATAAAAAGAACCAACGCCTCTCTATAATCCAACGAATAGCCAAACCCTCTCGATCGAATGTACTACAACTCTTTTCTGCCCCTTTTAATGCTCTGGAAGCAAAATAAAGGAGTCGCTCTCTGCCTTTATCATCTTGTTGAGAAACTACGCCACCAATAGCTAAGCTACTCGCATCTGTTGTCATTAAAAACGGGCGATCAAATCTAGGATATGCGAGTAAGTCATTGATAGTTAAGGAAGCTTTCAAATGGTTAAAGGCCCTTCTTCTTTCACTCCCCAATTTATTACTTTGTGTTTCTTTAAAGCATCTAAGGGTCTCGCTATCTCTCCAAAACCTCTTAAGAATTTACTTTAATACCCAGCGACCCCAAGGAACCCAGCTACTTCCTTAGGGGTACGTGCCCTGGGGAAATCTCTAATAGCTTTTACTTTACTGGAGCAGGGTTGAATACCTTCTGGGGTTATTATGTGACCTAAAAATTCAACCTTTTCACAGTAAAATTTGCACTTTGACAAATTTATTTTCATACCATTTCGTTGCAATGCTTCTAAAACTTTACAAATATTATTGATATGTTCTTCGGCTGTTTTCCCTGTAATTATGATATCGTCTAAATAAACAAGAACATTATGGCCAATTAAGGGAGACAAAACCACCATCATTACTCTAGAGAAATGACTTTGAGCATTTCTAACACCAAAAGGAAAAAATTTAAACTGAAATAGTTGGTCGTTAGCTATAAATGCTGTTCTACATATACTGTCTTGCTGAATGGGTATTTCATAGTATCCGGACTTCAATTCAATAGTTGTAAAATATTTACTATCCCGTACTTTCACAACTAATTGTTCGATCGAGAGGAATGAAAATGCATTATTCTTAGTGACTGCATTCAGCTTCCTATAATGAACACAATCTTACCGAGCCATCCTTTTTCCTAACAGCTACAATCGGAGAAGCCCAGGGGGATTTGCTCTCCTCGATTATCCCTTGTTCCCTTAGTTTACTAATTTCCCTTTCTATCTCTCCTTAGAAATGAATGGGTACCTTATAAGGCCTTGACCTGATCGGCTCCGCCTGCCCAGTTTCAATGCTAAAGGGAAATCGATCAGTCCTCCCGGGTGGCTCATCTCCAATTGTAATTACATTGGAATAATTATTAACAATGTCACTAACTACAGGCTGATATTCTGATGGACATAGTTTTTGCGCTTGCATAATCAAATTCTGAGTGCGTTCCTTTGTGCGTGCTGGAGTTGTGGCTCTCAAGATCCCATTATTAACAATTTCACATAATTCTAATTCACACACAGAATCACTTCCTAACACAACTCTTTTATTTGACAAATTAACTATTGTTAAATCAGCTATGTTCTCTTTTATTTCCAATAAGCCTTATAAGACTGTTTGCCCAATTGTTATGGGGTTTAACAACGACCTTGGTTCCTTCCGGAAGAGTTGACACGGGGTCACTGATATGCACGTAAGTGTCTGGGGGAGACAACACTTCTCCTCTCTCAGGTACAGCCTTTAATTTACTTAAATGTCTCTCCGTGCCCACACAAGCACTTACTCTCTCATGACTCTCTATCAGGAAAATGCACCATTCTGCTTTTACTGATATTATATTTTTCCCCCATAAATGCACATTTCATTACTGGTTATGAAATCAATTCCTAAAATAGCCTCAATTCCTAGAATTTCATGTGTATACTTCACAGATCCCACCTTAAAGTTGACGATCGTTGTATGGTTTACGTGTATTTTATTTCATTCTGGGGTGTCGAGGATGATGGAGGCTGCTGACTGTAGTGGGTTTGAGGAGAATCTTTTTTCAACCAAGGAAATGCTGGCTCCTGTATCGATCAGCGTTCGAATGGATTTATCTTGCAGGTCGATCCTAACTACTAACATTCCTAGACGGCCATTACGAGATATGGGGCATGGGCCAATGACCTCGGCTGCAACACTGCAGTATCCTGGTCCTCTCCATAGTGCTGCTTGGGTGAGGTTGGGGTACCGATGGAGGTCCCAGTGCCTGCTCTACCACTTCCATCGTCATCACTCTCACCAGTGCCTCAGCTGCTGCTTCT
>NC_090736.1:51057951-51060451 GCF_036898095.1 Palaemon carinicauda | reverse complement strand
AACATTGATGCTCAGTTGACATGAGAGTGCGCATGAGAGTCCAGCAGTTTGCTTTAATCTTATCCCTTTTTTCTCCACAACAAATAAATGATTCTAGTCGCACAAATAAATCTAGATAAAAAGAATCACCATTATGATAATGTTTTAAGAAGTTCTTTATTTTAACTATTCTAATCCCCCAGCTATTGGTGCATCGTTTTATGAAAAGAGAATTCAACGACTCGGCTTCACTTGACAACATACATAGATACATACTTACATAATTCTCTTTTCATTCCGTCACGTACGTGAGTCTCTCTCTCTCTCTCTCTCTCTCTCTCTCTCTCTCTCTCTCTCTCTCTCTCTCTCTCTCTCCGTATGTAGCAATGTATACTTGTGTGTGTGTGTGAGAGAGAGAGAGAGAGAGAGAGAGAGAGAGAGAGAGAGAGAGAGAGAGAGAGAGAGAAGGCTAGTCCAACTGAAGAAAGTGACTGTGGATGTGGTGCCATGAGTGGCTTGATTGCTTCTATCCCTTTTGTCTTTGTTTATATGTTATAAATATGGACAAATAAAGATAAGACTCTTATCAAAATTCTTATTTGTTTCTTGATGAATTTCCAGAATAGATTAGACAATGACTCTTAAAAAAATTCCTATCAGTTTGTTGAAGAATTTCCTGAAGAAATTAGACAATGACTCGTAACAAAATTCCCATTTATTTGTTGGAGAATTTCATGAATAAATTAGACAATGACTAACAAAATTCCTATTAGTTTTGAAGAATTTCCTGAAGAAATTAGACGGAGAGTCTTCACAAAATTCCTATTAGTTTGTTGAAGAATTTCCTGAAGAAATTAGGCAATGACTCTTCACAAAATACCTATTTATTTGTTGGAGAATTTCATGAATAAATTAGACAATGACTAACAAAATTCCTATTAGTTTTGAAGAATTTCCTGAAGAAATTAGACGGAGAGTCTTAACAAAATTCCTATTAGTTTGTTGAAGAATTTCCTGAAGAAATTAGGCAATGACTCTTCACAAAATACCTATTAGTTTATTGAAGAATTTCCTGAAGAAATTAGACACTAACTCTTAACAACATTCTTATTAGTTTTGAAGAATTTCCTGAAGAAATTAGACGGAGAGTCTTAACAAAATTCCTATTAGTTTATTGAAGAATTTTCCAAAGAAATAAGGCAATGACTTTTTAAAAAATTCGTATTAGTTTGTTGAAGAATTTTCTGAAGAAATTAGATAGCGACTCTTCACAAAATTCCTAATAGTTTGTTGAAGAAATTCGTAAAGAAATTAGACAATGATTCTTAACAAAATTCCTATCTTTTTGTTGAAGAATTTTCAGAATAGATTAGGCAGCGACTCTTAACAATATTCCTATTAGTTTGTTCAAGAATTTCGTGAAGAAATTAGGCAATGAATCTTAGCAAAATTCCTATTATTTTGCTGAAGAATTTCCTAAAGAAATGAGACAATGACTCTTAACAGCCTTCCTATTAGTTTGTTGAAGAATTTCTTGAAGAAGTAAGGCAATGACTCTTAACAAAATTCCTATTAGTTTGTTGAAGAATTTCCTGAAGAAATTAGACAATGACTTCACAATATTCCTATTAGTTTATTGAAGAATTTCCTGAAAAAATTAGACAATGGTTCTTAAAAAAATTCTTATTAGTTTGTTGAAGAATTTCCTGAAGAAATCAGACAATCACTCCTACAACATTCCTATTAGTTTATTGAAGAATTTCCCAAAGAAATAAGGCAATGACTTATAACAAAATTCGTATTAGTTTGTTGAAGAATTCCCTAAAGAAATTAGACAGTGACTCTTAACACATTGGCACATCATAGGTTTAAATGGGAGACTGGTTCCATGGAGAAAATAGCCAGTGCAAAAGACTGGCACACTATTGTTTGAAAGAGCAATTGGCCAGGGAAAGTGATTGGCATGCCATCGTTTGAGGGAGAGACTGGGCAGGTTATGTGAGCGGCACACTGCACCAATATTTGAATGAGAGACTGCCTAGGGAAAAAGATTACAACACCATTGTTGGAAGAAGCGACGAGGATAGGGAAAGTACCTGGTACCTAAGTGTTCGAAGAAGAAATCCCCCCCCCCAAAAAAAAAAAAAAAAAAGATTGGCACACCTTTGCTTGAAGGATAGACTGGCAAGGCCAAGATATTGATACACTACAACTAGCTTCTGCAAATGATTGGCATACATTTTTTTTCTGGAAAGACTGGCCAGGACACGTGATTGGTACACTACATGAGCATTTGAAGGAGAGATTGGTTAAGGAAAGAGATTGGCACACCAGTATGGTATGTGAAGAATGGACAGGCAAGGGAAAGTGATTGGCACACATTTGTTTGAAAAAGAAATATTTGCCAGGAAAGTGATAGGCACACCAGCGTTTGAAGAAGAGATGGGCAACGCCAAGAGATGGGTACACTATTGTTTGAAGAAGAAACTGGCTAAGGCAAGTGACTTGCACACTACATCAT
>NC_090736.1:51037951-51050451 GCF_036898095.1 Palaemon carinicauda | reverse complement strand
ACCGCTTCCGCTTTGGGGTCCTCGTACGGGGCTACATATCGAGGAAGTTGATGGTTGTCGCTCGTTGCGAAGAGGTCGATCTGGAGTTCTGGGACTCGGTGAGAGATGAAGGAGAATGATCTTGCGTCTAGAGACCATTCCGACTCTGTCGGGTTTGTCCGAGATAGAGCGTCCGCTGTCACATTGCGGAATCCTTGTAGGTGAACTGCAGACAGGTGCCATTTCTTCCTTTCTGCCAGACGGAAGATTGTCAGGAGCACCTGATTTATCTTGGGCGATCTTGAGCCCTGGCGATTGAGACAACGCACTACCACAGAGCTGTCCAGGGTCAGGCAAATGTGTATCGACGGGGGCGGGGAGAGTTTCTTCAGCGTCAGAAGAACCGCCATGGCCTCCAAGATGTTGATGTGAAACGTCTTGAATAGGGGAGACCAAGTGCCTTGAGCCTGTTTTTGGTGGGAGTGACCTCCCCAACCCTCCAACGAAGCATCCGTATGGATGTTGAGAGATGGAGGTGGGTGTTGGAGAGGAAGGGACCTTTTTAGGGCCCTCGCTTCTGACCACGGCTTTAGAAGAAGTCGAAGTCTGCTTGGGAGCCGTCTCTTGAGGTCTCTTCGAGCGATGGATGCGGAACGTGTCCAGACTCCCGCTGCATCCTTTAGCTGTGCACGAAGCACTGGGTTTGTGATCGAGGCGAACTGTAGAGAGCCTAGAACTTGTTCCTGCTGGCGTCTTGAGATCCGTTTGGATTTTAACAGTCGCTTGACAGACCCTGCTATTTCCTTCCTTTTCTTTGCTGGAATGGAAAGGCGGTGTGACTGAAGATTCCAGTGGATGCCTAACCATTGGAACTTCTGAGCTGGAGATAGGCGAGACTTTTTCGCGTTTATCTGGAATCCCAGGTGTTCGAGAAACTGGGTAACTTTTCTGCAGGATTCTATACAATCCTCGGGCGAGGGCGCCCACACTAGCCAGTCGTCGAGGTAGGCCATCACCTGGACGTTTCGGATGCGGAGCTGTTGTACTACTGCGTCCGCTAGCTTTGTGAATATCCGAGGGGCCACGTTGAGTCCGAAGGGCATGGCCCGGAAGGCATAGCTTTTCCGTTGGAGTCGGAATCCTAGGTAGGAGGAAGCGTGATGGTTCATTGGTATGTGCCAGTATGCGTCCGCCAGGTCTATCGAGACCGTGAAAGACCCTCGAGGCAGGAGGGTTCTGATCTGTTGAAGAGTCAGCATCTTGAACTTGTTGTTCGATATGAATACGTTGAGGGGGGATAAGTCCAGAATGACTCTGAGTCTGTCTGAGTCTTTCTTGGGGACACAAAACAGTCTCCCTTGGAACCTTGTGGACTTCACCCTTCTTATCACCTTCTTGTTCAAGAGGTCTAGCACATATTCTTCCAGGAGGGGGGTTGAACGTTGGAAGAATTGCTGGAAGGTTGGGGGTGGTTGCGCCCAGCTCCAGCCCAGACCCTTCTTGATGATGCTGTGTGCCCAGGAGTCGAAGGTCCAGCGATCCTGGAAGTGGCGGAGTCTTCCTCCCACCGGAAGCACTTCATTGCTTCTGGGGTCCCGAGGACTTGCTGCCTCGGCCGCTAGCTCCCTGTCCTCCTCTGCCTCTGGAGGGCCGGCGAGAGGAATCTCTGCTGGAACCCCTGCCTGAGCTTCTACCCTTGGGACGAAAGGTAGTGGAGTGCTGCTCGAAGGCGGGGTTGAAGGCCGGTGATGAGGACAAAACCGGCTGTGGGACCAACTGAAAGGTCTGTGGTGGCTGAGCGGCCACTTGGGGAGTAGCGGGTGCCGGAAACTGACGTCTGTGCTGACGTTGCTGGGGTCTATGCTTCGACTGCTTCCTCTTAGGCTGAGGACCGTCATCCTGAGAGGGCTTTCTCTTCCTAGACATGCCCCATTTGTTGAGAAGGTTCCTGTTCTCAGATGCGGCCTTGTCTGTGATCTCTTTCACTAGATCAGACGGGAAGAGGTACTTGCCCCAGATGTTGGAGGAAATCAGTTTCCGGGGTTCGTGTCTGACAGTGGCACTGGAGAACACGAATTCTCTGCAGGCTCTACGAGCTCGCATGAAGTGGTACAGATCCTTGACTAAGGTTGCCATATGAGATTTGGCAAGGACCATGTAATGGTCAGGGACTCTGGTGTCACCAGCCATTACGTCCATCTGGACCTGGAGAGTGAGAGATGCTGCCAGCCTCTCCTTCATTTCCTGTTCCCTACGAAGGAGGTGATCGTTTAGCTTGGGGAGGTCCTCATTAAACTGACGTCCAGCAACGTCAGGATCTAGTTTGCCCACCACGAAGGTGTGTTGCACATCCTTCCAGTGTTTGGTGTCGGGCGGGGTGACTGCGGAGAAAGGTCTGCATTCCTCCAATGCAGGGCAGGATTTCCCTTCTTCTACAGCCTTAAGGCAGGCAGCGAAGGCCTTTTCCGTGAAGGGTATCACCACTTCATCGGGCGCAACGTAGGTGGGGTACTTCTTGCTCAGAGCTGGAAGTCCAGAGCAGGTAAAGCCTCTGCTCTTAAGCGCTTTGGCAAGCATAGCCTGGGCCTTCGAGAGATCGAACACTATTTTCTCCTTCGGTTCGGTCTCTTCCTTTGAGGATGGTTCTGAACGTAGACGGACGTAACAGTCCGGATACGCCTCAAAGCGGGGGAAGAACTCCACTTCTTCCAGGGGTATGGAACCGATCTTATCGCTGACGAAGACCTTGTCGTCAGCGATGACCATATGCTCGGCGAATCGCCACGGATTGTCGCTCGAGCATGCGGGGAGGTCCTTGATGGAGATTTTGCGAGATTCCTTGGAACCTCCCATCGACCGAATGATCTGGTGAGTTTCTTGGAGCTTCTGCTCCATCACGGATTCAATGAGCCGAATCATATCCTGTGCCGTAGGTAGAGGAGTCGTGGTGGAGGACGTAGACGGGAGAGACACTTCCGTCGGTGTAGGAGTAGAAGGGGGGATGGAGGGAGGGGCATCCTCCTTATCGGACTCGGTATACACTACCCGGTCCTCTTCTTCATCATCCTCCCCTTCACCCTGGGCCATAAGGGTTTTCTCGGTGTCCTCCGAGATCTCTGACATGCGTTCATCATGTTCTGAATCCAGGTGACAATCATTCATGGACTGAGCCATGACAACATCAGGTTCCGTTGCAATCTGGACTACGGGAATCTGTTCGACTGGGACCACTGAGTCTGGTGAGGCCTTTGGGAACAGCAAAGACCTCATTTCTTCTGTGGTTAGGTATGGTCCAGTGGCGTTCTTTTGAAAGCCACGTACCCACTTGCGTAGGTTGTCCCGAGCAGTGTCCCGAATCTCCGCTGAGGGAGAATCATAGAATGCTTTCTGTAAGCATTCTTGGCAGACCGAACAGGTGGTGGGGCCCCAGTACTTGAGATCCCCTCTCTTGTGAGCACAAGGGGCGTGTGTCCTACACGCCGTGTGTCCTACACGCCGTGTGTCCATAGAAGTGTGGCCGACGGACCGCGCAGAAGTCGTGGTCACACGTGACGTACTCCTCCTGTAAAAGAAAGAGACGATGAGTATTGTAGAGTCATAACATGGCTCGTATATAAAGTTAATTATTAACAAGTTAATATTAACATAAATTAATTGTGATGCACAGAAGGGTGGGTGAAAGGAGACAGACGCATGCCTCGTGTAACCCGCCCGGCGGGTTGCCGTAGCATCGGACAGTCCCAGGTGGCCGTAGGCCTCCATGGAAGGTGTCTTGATAATGGGAATTCCATCTAGAATAACCATATTATAGACTAGGCTTGAAATCTTATCAAGAAAGTCTGGGGATCATGAGATCCTAGAAAGGTTCCGGCAACCAGACGTGCCAATTACACGTAGCGTGCTGGAAAGATGAAACACGCAAGAAGACAGAGTGAAAACTGAACAAAGTGTACTATTCCGTACCAGTTTGTCTGCGTTAACAAGCCGTCTAGGTGCGGTTTTTAGGAGCTATCGCTAGTAAAGATAGCTGAGAGAAGGGGTGCAAGGCATCTTGCCGCCTCCGGACGGGTCCGGCATACCCCCGGCACGCCGGAAGCCGCTCGAGCAGAGTTTCTGGCATTCAAGAATGATCATTCTATGGTCAAAAGAAGCCAGGGTGGCGGCAGCCGGTAGCGGCGGCCGCCGGCAAGAAGCGGCGGTTCCGGCAGCCGGAGGCAGTCGGAGGGTGACAGGGGTAAGGATAAAGGAGCATAGCCGGGGCCGGGGGCCGGCTGCTAGTGCCGGCACTCCGGGAGGGGTCGGCAGTGTGCCGAGGCTATGAGGGAATGGAGAGGCCACGGCGATAAGCCAGCGGCCGGCGGCGATCCCCCGGCACTCGGGGGAAGGCGGCAAGGATAAGGAAGTCACCCGTAGCGGCGGTAATGCCGGGGTAGAGGCGGCAAGGGACAAGCACCAAAGATGGAGGTGGGATGGCAAGGCTGTATTAGCCTAGTCAAGACACCTCTGGAAAAGGTACCACCATGATGGAGGTGAATCTATCATCCTAAGCAGGGGCCGCAAAGGCCGGGGGCTAAGGCAGTCCAAGAGAGGACAGGGTGTACCCAAAGAAGGGGTGGAGACTCTTCATGTCGACCAAATGATAACTGACTCCATAGCACTATGGAGGGTCTATGTATCAGAGCGGACAACACTGGGAGCACCACGGGGTCCAGCACTCCAGCCTAGGGTGGAGTGTAGGACAGGGGACATATGAAGCCTAACCTACTGGTAGGTTAGGCTAGGCAAGAGATAGGTTGGGGGGGAAAAGGGTCTTCTTATAAGAAAGGATGGGTTATGCACCAGAGTGGCCACCTAGGAAGGGAGATGCTCACCCTAACCTATAGTATGTGGACCAACTGAAAAACGGTGCACTCGTATATTTCAGCAAGGTACATAAACCAGCCCTCCCAACCTAACCTGGATTAGGGTTGTTAGACCCTAATCAAGGAAGGGAGAAGACGTATCGCAAGGAAAAGGTCAAGGACCGATTCAGCTTAAAGGAGGTGATCCTACCTTTAAGGCCCGCAACACTAAGGGAGGGGTCATTCCCTTAGGTGGGGAGGCGATACAGTACTCTGAGGAGTCTTGTCCTATCACATGTAATAGGGTACAAGATTACCAGAGGGAAGCCCTAGGGCTAGGGATGAAGAGAGCATATAGGGGTCCTATCATAAGGTTAGGTTAGCAAGGCACTCAAGATAACCTACCCCCTATATGGTCCCTGAAGGCGAAAAACACTTGCATCACTGTCAATGGTATTGTAAAATAATGCCAAAATCTTCATAACTAACACTAGGATCACTGAAATATCATCCATTAACACTGGTATAGGCTCACTGGCCTAGGGGCTAATCAAAGCCTACTGGTATGGGGTCAGCGAAGACCCTAACTAATGCGTCAAAAACACGATAAAAGTTCCTAGCTATGAAGACTAAATAACTAATAGCGCTGATTAGTAATTTATATACCGGTAAGGCTGTTGCGGCTAACTAAAAAAGGCAAGCAAGCAACAGCAGCGTCATAAAATGGCGCTGACCGGTCTGGCAAAGCTCTGCCACAATTATGCAAATATCTCGAAAAGTAAGATTTACTTTACGGTCAGAGCTTATTTAAACAATACTTAAACCTTTGTACTCAACTTTCCAGAAGAAGGTGAAGCTGAAGGTTGAGACATGGCGAGGATGCAAGCAGATAAAGTCACACATAGGGAAAAATACGTCCAATCGAGCGAGCTACTAGCAAAAGGAATGAGGACGGACGTGACGTCATCAAAAGCAATGGCGTCCGTCTGTTTACATCGCGAGTACCGATATCGCCACATCTAGATTGGCTGCGGCTTAGCTCCCAGCCGCTCTCTGTCCGCCATATTGAAGCGTTAACTCTATATGGGGTGTAGATAGCTATGTGGCACGTTAATACATGCGTGTCCCCTATTGATACACGATGTCTTAAGGGGAAACCCTTAGGATACTCGCTCCAGAAGTTAGAATTCTGTGATAACCTGTGGTTTAATTCTCTGGGAAAATCCTAGTAGTGATTACCCAAGGAAGCTACCAAAAAGGATCCTTCCATCAGGACGCCATGGCTTGAGCCCAAAAATATATATATTTGGGCTTAAGCCATGTCGGCCTGATGGAAGTTCCTAATAGGTAGCTTCCTAGGGTATATTTAACTACAGTGATATTCCCAGAGAATTTTACATTAAGGAATCCAGAATTCTAACTCCTGGAGCGAATATCCCTAAATAATCTCACAGGTATATCGCATAATATCAGAGGACGTGTTCTTGACACGTCACATAGCTATCTTCACCCCGAACAGTATTAACACTTCGAGGGGTTAAAGTGACAAGAATATGAAACGAGAATGAAAAGAAAGCCGCTCATAAGGCATCTCTCCTATTCCGTTTCCAGTGTGTATCTGATGAAGGTGGTAGCGCCCTCTTAATTCCTTTTTTGTGTAGCTCTACTACTCGGTGTTCTCCCTTGTGTTCTCTCGTTATTTTGGATTTTATTCAACATTTAGATGACTTCTCTGGCCTTTTCTGCCTCTGGAAAGTTGGGTATTATCTTTACTATGTATAAATGTAAGCTCTTGTCGTTTAGTATTAAATCAAAAGTGATATTAACGTAAACAAGAGCTGTGGCCTACCGGAGACATCCTGGATGCTATCGCTCGCTATTCATGGGTCATTTAGTTAGCTAGAGCAACGTTCCCGGTTCGTTTTGCTTTAATAATCTTGTTATTTAGCTCCTCTAGGAATGCTTATATAATGCCGTTGGTTTTTAGTTCGGTGTTTTAGGTAACCGATCTTGCCCTTCGCGAGGCTTAGTAGCCTAGGCGTCTGGCCCTAGTTCTTTCATGCATGATATAGGTTTTTCCGAGTATTATATTATTGAAGCTATAGGCAAATATTTTATACATGTAAGATATTGTTGAATGTTCTTTCCAAGATTGTATACGAGAGAGTTTCGGTGAATTAGGTAATCGATTCTCACCGCACCTAGGCTAGTAATCTAGGCACAGTAGTATACTTTCGCACATCCCCGATTGTTCTTTTCTCCTCCGGAGGCTAAGTTCAATCCATCTCTCCCTCTGAGTAAGCCTTAGGCTTAATCCTAGTGGTTCTATCTGTATAATAATTCAGGTATAACTATACTAGGATATTTCTGTCCTGACCTGATAACCAGAGTGACTGGTTTTTTGGGTTAGGGCAGAACATCAGAGTTTCTAGTCTGTGGTCTGCTTCTTCTTAGCATAGAGAATGAGTCTCCTTTGCTAGGTTAGGGGCGGATACAGGAAGCTTTGCTTCCCTAGTTCACGTCTGAAGGATTCTGTACGAGATGATTCCTTCCTCTAGTGGCCTAGCAGACTGTCCTGTGTTGTTTTTCTCGGGCTGGAGAATGAGTTTTCTCTGTTGACCGGCGAAATAACTTCACCTAACTTTGTTCTGGTTGGGAGGAGGATAGCAAGTATTGCCAGTCTTCCTCCCTAATAAACAACTCTAGGTTAGGATGAGCTGAGTGTGTCTCTTGCTAGAACGAAGTTTATAGGACCCTTATCCCTTCCCCACCTCTCTTTCTTTTATTATCTTTTGGCCGCAGTCCTACTTCCGTAGCTAGTGTAGGTTAGGATGGAGGACCGCCTCAGCTCTCTGCCGGCTGGCAATTACGTGTTGGCCGGCAGAGACCCTTTGTTCCTTGCAGAGTGAACCCCAGACCTCCCTTGGTTTCCCTTCCATGTCTGCTGGTAGAGTCCGGCAGGCTATGGATTCTTTGGAAGCCTGAATGCTACAATCTCCCCTTCCATAAGTTCACTCTTTCTGGATGGAAGGTCGTATGGTAATGCCGCCTTATAACCTTACATCCATACTGTTTCTCTGACTATTGTGTTGTATCCCTAACCCGGCTGCCGGCTTAACAGCCGACAGCCGAGCAGGTGGAGGTTCTCTGGTTCTAAGCTACTGCCGGCGGGCATGGGTACTGCTACCTTTGCCTGCCGGGAGTGGATACACATCCCGAATCTGCTGGCCACTACAATTAGCGGCTGGAAGCCGGGTATTAGTGTTTTCAGCTGTCGACCGGCAATGATTGCCGGCCGGCACACATTTGCAAACCAGTGGGCTGCCGCCTATTAGTTAAAGGTAGTATATCTTTGAACTATACAGGGGTAGAGACCGGCCGGCATGTTCCGGCGCACGCCAGCACTAACCGGCGCATGCTGGCCGGCACAATAGCATGCGATGTACAGTAGTTACCATATTTGTAGTGTAGTACACACTGCATTAGTAAAACTACAGTACAGAGTTTGTGATAATACTAAAGTCCTTCAACATACTTAATGTTATCTTGTACAGCCTTTTGTTGAGACAGTACAATATATAAAAAGTGAGTTCTTTCTGTATTCTGTCTATCCCGTATATTAAAACTTTATTTCAAGGTGTGAACTACACCTTAAATTTCCGTTTAGGAAATTACATAAGGTATTCTAGAATAGAATATACCTTAGTTTTAATATCTTGGGAGGTTACAGCAATTGACTGGACAGGAAATACAAGTATGTGTCTTTCCTTCTTTCTTTTATAGCTTTTCTATATAAGGTACATGTTTCAATATAAGTGAAAAGCCTTTACTTGATACCCATGGATTTTTCTTCTCTTTACAGGAGGACCATCCGAAGTGCGGGAGTGTGTTCTGTAATGTCCGCAGTAAGAACTTCTGTGGACATCAATTTTGCAGGAGGGACGCAGCATGTGCAGCCTCCAGAGGTGATCTCCGGTATTGGGACCCTCAGGTTTGTACAGTATGTTCTAACCTGATTACTGAGGCTTTTGGCGATACTATGTCGACGGAGTCAAGGGATGCTGCCATGGAAAAATTACGAACCTAGGTGAGGGGTTTTCAGAAAAACACCTCAGGCCCCTACCTTCCAAATGAGAAGATGAGGGCCTACCTTTCCCCTAAAGCATCGGCTGATGCAATCATCCCCCAGCCTCAGGTGGAGATACCAACTGGTCAGAATCCGGTAGATTCTGAAGTCTCGGCCGCCCTTCAAGACATCCAATTGGACGATAAGATATCGGAGGTGTCGGATTCTACTGAGAAGGACCTTCTGGGAGAAGGTCAGGAGGAGGAGCTATTCCAAGCTCCTCAAGTAGAAGAGGAAGAAATCGACGAGGGGTCGGTTACATCGGTTCCGGACCCAGAACCTGTTCCCTCTACATCATCTGCTATCCCAAATGAACTGGAAAGGACTCTTTCTTCCATTGTTGAGATGATCCAACAAATTCAAAGGAAGAATGATGAGAAGGAAGCTGCAATGAAACTGGAGATACGCAGACTTGCAGCATCACGTGGGCCCCAGAAGCGGCTCAACGTGAAGGATCATCCTTTGTGCTCGGATACCAATCCTTGGAGGTATGCCGAACACATGCCAATGACAACCGGGAAGATTGTGATTTCAGAAAAGTTGGGAGCAATTCCCCCGGAAGAGGTGGAATTTTTGCCCAACAAAGATTCTTATCCGGACTGTTATGTCCGTCTTAGGAAGGAGCCAGCCTCAAAGGAGGAGACAGAGCCGAAGGAGGTCATATTTTTTTGGCATAGTAAAGCTTAGGCATTACTAGTGAGCTCGATGAAAGAGAGGGGCTTCACTAACTCTAAGGTGCCAGCCTTGAGTAAGAAGCTTCCCTCCTTTGTGGCCTCTCCTACCAGAGCCTTTCCCTTCATGGAAAAGGGATATAAGGCAGCCTTAAAGGCGGTGGAGGCAGGGAAACCATGCCCCTCCTTGAAGGAGTGCAAGCCGTTATCTCTGACCTTGCCCTTGGACCAAGAAGACTGGAAGGACGTACACCTTACCTTCTCAGTCGGGAAGCTGGAAGCTGATATCGCTGAACGTCAGTTTGGTGAGTAACTTCCAAAACTGTCGGAGGTTCTCTTGCGTAGAGAGCAAGAGACAAAGGAAAGACTTACGGCATCGACGTCGTTGCAAACGACATTAGAAACGATGGCAAGTGACCCCAAGAACCAGAACATGTTCATGGTAGTGGCCAAAACCCATCTGGCCACAGTTACGAAGGATCTCTATAGCTTTATTAAAGCTAGGAGAGCCTGTAGAGAGTTCGTGTTCGCCTCGGCTGTGGTGAGGCACGAACCGAGGAAACTGATCTCCTCTCGTATCTGGGGTAAAGACCTCTTTCCCAATGAAGTGGTTAAAGAGGTAGTAGACAAGGCCACCACAGAGAATAGGAACCTTCTCAAAAAGTGGGGCTTAGATCTTAAGAAAAAGTCTTCTCCAGATGAGGGTCCCCAACCCAAGAAGAAGACAAAAAGGCTTAGGCCATCCTCTCGGCCGGCAAAACCCTACCGACAGTAACAACAACAACAACATCCTATGACCGTGGTGCCTCAGATAGTGACACAACCTCCAACCATGTACCACTTGGTACCTCAACATGTGGCGACACAGTCGCCAGTTTTTAACCCAGCCTTCGAAAAACAGACTTCTTCCTTTCGTTCGGAAGCTAGAGGAACAGCCAGAGGTTCTTCTAGACGCCCTTCAAGAGGAAGGGGATACAGGGGAGGACGTGGTCAAGGAGACAAGGCCTCAGGTCCACAACAGCAGAAGTAAGATACTTCCAGTAGGAGGGAGACTACAGCTATTTAGGGATCGCTGGACTTTCGATCCCTGGGCCCACAGCCTAATAAAGAATGGAATAGGTTGGAGCTGGAGCAGTCCTCCACCTCAATTTCCCGAATTCTCCCAACACTCAACCCCCGTTCTGGAAGAATATGTTCGAGAACTCTTAGACAAAAGAGTAATCCGGAAAGTTAAGTACATAAAATTCCAAGGAAGGCTGTTTTGTGTTCCAAAGAAGAATTCGGAAAAACTCAGAGTTATTCTAGACTTGTCGCCACTCAACAAGTTCATAGTGAACTACAAGTTCAGAATGCTCACGCTTCAACACATAAGGACCTTACTGCCCAGAAGGGCATATACTGCCTCTATAGACTTGTCTGACGCTTATTGGCACGTTTCAATTAATCGTCACCTCTCCTCCTACCTAGGCTTCAAGTTACATAGAAAACTTTACGCCTTCAGAGCCATGCCTTTCGGGCTATGTTTGATTTTCACGAAGCTCACGAACGCAGCCGTCCATCAATTACGCCTAAAGGGGTCCAAGTAGTAGCCTACTTGGACGACTGGCTGGTGTGGGCAGCATCCAGGACAGAATGCATGCAAGCTTCTAAGATAGTGATCCTGTTCCTGGAACATCTGGGATTCAAGATCAACATCAAAAAGTCTCGACTTTTTCCAGCTCAAAAATTTCAGTGGTTGGGAATCCACTGGAATTTGGAGTCACATCGACTTTCCATTCCTGGTAAGAAGAGGAAAGAAATAGCAGGATCTGTCAAGAGACTATTGAAATCCAAACGGATATCAAGACCCGAACAGGAGAGAGTGCTGAGCTCTCTACAGTTTGCTTCGATAACAGATCCAGTGCTAAGAGTACAGCTAAAGGATGCAAAAGGAGTCTGGAGAAAATACGCAGCAAACGCGCAAAGAGATCTAATAAGATCACTACCGACTCGACTGTGAACGCTTCTCAAGCCGTAGTCCAATGCTAAGCAATTGAAGAAATCAATAATTCTTCAACCTCCTCCCCCGTCAGTAACTATCCACACAGACGCTTCAAAGGAATGCTGGGGAGGTCACTCTCATCAGATGAGAGTCCAAGGAGCTTGGTCCAATCTTTTCAAGTCATTTCACATCAACCTTCTAGAAGCCATGGCAGTACTTCTGATACTAAAGAAAGTTTCTCCTCGCCACTCGCCCCACATAAGACTGGTTCTAGACAGCGAGGTGTTAGTGAGATGCCTGAATCGACAAGGGTCGAGGTCACCTCAAATCAACCAAGTGATGTTGGCCATATTCCGTTTGGCGGAAAGGAAGAAATGGCACCTGTCAGCAGTTCACATTTAAGGGTTCCGCAATGTGGCAGCGGACGCTCTATCCAGGTTTACACCTATAGAGTCAGAATGGTCCCTTGACGCAGGATTGTTCTCCTTCATCTTGAGTCAAGTCCCGGAGCTGCAGATAGACCTCTTTGCGACGAAAGATAACAAGAAAATAGATCGTTACGTGTCCCCATACGAGGATCCGCTAGCGGAGGCAGTGGACACTATGTCCCTGGACTGGAACAGATGGTCCAGTGTTTATCTGTTCCCTCGGCACAACCATTTTTTTGAAGGTCCTCGATAAGCTGAGATCCTTCAAAGCAGCAATAGTGGCCCACAAGTGGCCAAATAGCGTGTGGTTCCCTCTGGCATTGGAACTATGACTAAAATTCGTACCGCTACCGGATCCATCCCTGTCTTAGCGAGTACAGAAGTCGACTGTCTTCGCTTCCTACATCTCATGATTTTCTCTCCTTAACGATGAGAAAAAGATTCGGTGTCAAAAGTCAGTTTAGACTTTTGGAG
>NC_090736.1:51015451-51025451 GCF_036898095.1 Palaemon carinicauda | reverse complement strand
AGTCCATGAGCCAGATGAGAAGTCGGTACCATCTGGGGGCACCAAACGAAACTTATTTTTTATTGATTGCCAACTCATACCATTAACCCTGGACAGGTAGCGTGGCCAAACCCGCCCGTAACAGGCAGGGTGGTGTCATATGGGTGGTGTCATATGTGTTACACTCCCTTTCGGGGGGTTAACGGGAGGATACCAATTTACATTTTTTTTTTTTTATATAGTTTACTAGTTTAAAGAGTCTACTTTCTACTGGTGTAGGAGAAAAAAAACTTTGAATATAAAATAACACTGTACTTACATAAATACGAAAATAAGTATAAAAATACAATTTTTCCTAAATAACTTGCACTGGACATTTTAAAATAAAACAATGAACAAAAAACCACTTGGGTGCTGCAACTAGAGTCCTGTGTGCACAACTTGACGTAAAAAAAATCACCGATATCAGCAAAACTGCCAGATCTGTAAAGAAAAGAAAAAGCGGTTAATTTTTGTATACGCAAAATCACTACAAAATATTTGTGTGAAAGGAATGCTATATTTATAGTGGTAATACTTATTATATTTGGATGAATTTTTCCAAAAGTCATCTACAATGATCCCAGATGATGGCAAAACCTTAGGAATTATATATAATTAATATAAACTGGGCAAAAGCTTAGTTCAAATGTAACACGTACCGTGCGCCATTGACGTAAAAGAAAGGCATATCTAGAAAGAGTACTAATAATTGATGTATATGCAATAAAATGGTAAATAAATAATCCATGATGACCCTAGATAACAGCAAAAAGGTTAAAAATTGTTTTTAGTAAGTATAAACGGGTAAGAAAAATAATTCGTGAAACTTACTACTTGAGTTGGCACTGGTCGCAGGTGTAGTTGACATGGGAGTTACAAACAGGCTTATGGCACTTGCCACACAAAAGCTTGGTCCTGACATTAGAAGAAGAAGGGCAGAGAGGGCATCTGTTGCGCTTCTCACTTCGTTTTGGAGTGTCTGGACTCTCATCTTTGGGCTCTTGTACCGCAAAAACAGAGCAAATGAGGTAAGTCAAGTCCCTTGGGAGGTACCTCTTGTTTGCGAGTCTTGAAAGTGCTGCATCACGGGCGAGTTCCATGGCCAATTCCGCAGAAAATTGCCTCCTGTTATACAAAGTGTTGTCAGGCAAATTTTGGTGGATAAAAAAGGAATTATTCACAACAAGATTGATAATCCCATAAAAGACACATACGGGCCATCTCCGGGTCTTCCTGCTGCAGGTCAGGGCAGAACATATCTGATCGAACGTGTCAACTCCTCCCTTTGTGGCATTATAAAACATGTGCATGTGACTTTTATGATCCTCAATAACTGTGGGATTGTGATGAACTGTGGAAAGAATCTGGATCCTTTTCGTCGGCTTGACACGTTGGCACAAAACGGTGAGCTTGTCCTTGTAATTATACGTGGCAACAGATTCGCCTAATTCCATGGGTGTTGACAGCAACACAGTAGGCAGGTACGGTTTTGGACGAATAGTACCAACTAAATGCATCCCACGTTCACGGAGAGCCTTGGCTAGTGGCAGGGAAGTAAACCAGTTGTCCGTCGTAACAATACGCCCAGCCTTCCTGAAGGGTCGGGTTAGCTCCAACATGAAGTATTCTCCCAAGGGCGTACTTGTATTGGTAGTTCCCTTGCCCAGGTAGGTAATGGCATTGCACATGTAGAACGTGTCTGCATCACATGCCATAACTAACTTGATGCCATACCTAAGAGAAAAGAAAACAAAATAAAAGAAACAATAAATATAAAGAAAACAAAATAAAAGAAACAATAAATATAAAGAAAACAAAATAAAAGAAACAACAAATATAAAGAAAACAAAATAAAAGAAACAATAAATATAAAGAAAAGAAAACTAGAACTATAAAATTTTTTTTAAAAATTGCATATATATCAAAAAAATTAAAAATATTGCATATATATCTATCATATATATATATATATATATATATATATATATATATATATATATATATATATATATATATATATATATATATATATATATATATATATATAAAAACTTTTTACTTACTTTGCTGGTTTATTCGGGATGTACATCCTGAAACGGCACCGTCCCCTGAAGCCGAGGAGCTGCTCATCCACAGTGAGATGCCCAGTGGGTTCATAGTTGGCAATGCAATTGGCAATGACCTGGTCCCGCAAATTCCTTATGGGAGCAAATTTGTCATGTGTCACACGCTCCTCCCTCGTGGCAATGCTGTCAAAACGTAGGGCCCTCTGAATAAAGGCGAAGCAGCGCTCACTCATGATGCTCCTGTAGAAGGGACATCCTAGAGACTTAGAGAACATCTCCACCGCTGTCAGATGATTGTCCTTCCGTGCCCCTGTCATGATGAGGATCCCAAGGAAGGCACGTAACTCCATGAGGGTCACATCCTTGAAGGTGGGGTCGTTTTGCCGCTTGTATTTGTTCCGTAGGGTTAGGATTTTGTCATTGGTGTGGATGACCACTTCTGCAAGCATTATATTTGTCAAAAATTTGTCAAACACTTCAGCAGGAGTCCTACACCCGAAGACAGCCATGGTAGGACCGGCACTGTCAAACTGGTCAATCTTCAAGATTGGTGGCATTGTTGGGTTTGGCTCTGAGTGCCACTTCGTGTTGTCCCTAGCCATGTAAGAGTTATCCGGCAATCTCTTCAATGCCACACCTTCTGCAGGGCAAAGAGGTCCTCTCCTCCTTTTCCTACTCCTCATCTCCACGGGACTAAGATGAAGCACAAGAACCGCAGGAGACGCTGAAGAAGGCCCAGGATACGCTGAAGAAGGCCCAGGATACGCTGAAGAAGGCCCAGGATACGCTGAAGAAGGCCCAGGAGACGCTGAAGAAGGCACAGGAGATTCTGCAGGAGTCACAGGAACAACAGAAACAAGACGAACTGCGTGCGAGACAGCAAAATCATGTCTCTCTTCATGCTCTGTTTCCGCTACTTCAGCAGCCAAAAGTTGATCCTCGTTTTCCTCACGCAGCAAGGTTTCATTGTCGACCAGGTCGTCTTGGATAGTGTCTTCTTCAAAGGTAAGGGTCAAAGGCTCTTCTTCATCACTACTGACGAAAAGGAGCTCCAAAAACTCCTCCTCCTTGAGATATTTCTTCGCCATGCTGAAAATCTGAAAACAGGAAAAAATAGAAAATTAGAAATTACCCTCAAAATCACATTCTTGCTGCTTTCAAAACAAAATGGCGATTGGTACAAGTACCTACACCATTCACTGATATGTTCCGATAGACACAATTACATTATTTCACTAAATAATAATACAGTAATGTAAAATACAAAATGTTTGCGTATGCGTGACATACCCCTGTTACGGTAACGTGGTTGCTAATATGCAACAATTCCAACTTTGGATGCCGATATCTGACGAATGCGTCGGAGTAGAGAAGTGGCGAATGTTTCCTGCGATGAAGCTGGTGAGCAACTAACGGGTAGACAGGCCAGAGCCTGCAAGGCGTCTATGCGCAGAAACGAAAAAACGAGTTTTTGCGCCGCGTCCCGGCCAAATCCGACACCACACTACCTATCCAGGGTTAACAAAAATGCATGATGGACTTTTCAATCCCACAGCTTAAGATTTTTATGACAGTTATAAGTTTTTATGTAAAAAAACGAAAAAAATACGATTTTATCACTAAATGTTCCAACACACAACTGAATAAAAAGACAATTTCATTGGAAAATGTGTTATTTGTGTTTGATATTCTTAATTGATAATTTATTAATTACATGTTAAAATTTACGGTTCATATGTAGTCTATGAAAAGCATTTGTTTCTTAGAAACGACTATACTACTTCACAGAGCGTTCTTCTACATCTATTTATATTTTTTTCAGATGATAGTGTGACTGTAAGA
Source organism: Palaemon carinicauda (assembly GCF_036898095.1). NCBI lineage: Eukaryota > Metazoa > Arthropoda > Malacostraca > Decapoda > Palaemonidae > Palaemon > Palaemon carinicauda. The sequence goes on along the minus strand of NC_090736.1, from coordinate 51,021,522 downwards.
TGCTCAATGGAATCACCAGCAAAAAGACAGACAGGAGAGGACTTGCATTATTTGTTCCAAACAAACTTCTGAAACATATTTGACAAAGGCCAGAGATGACCAGTCTATTTGTACGTTAGTCGATGCAGCCAGAATAAGGAATTTTGATCCTATCTTAACTCTCGAAAAACATGAGTATGGTGAAAAGCTGTTCTACCATAGAGACTGCAGGTCTAAGCTCACACACAAGAAAACTCTTCAGCAGTTGAACAAAGACCCCGACTCTGAGCCACAATGTTCAGACGAAAGGAGATCCTCCCGTTGTCCAGCAACAACTTCTCGTGTCCTAGGCCATATCTGCATCTTCTGAAAGAAAGAAAGCAAATATATGCCTGGCTCAAATACCAGAGAGACACTATTCTAATCCAAGGAACTCAGATCAGATGAAACAATTCGGAGAGTGGCTCAGAACAAACTAGACCATAGAATACTGGCAATCACAGCCAGGGATCTCTTTGCTGCCGAGGCTCTTTACCATAATTCATGTTATCGTAAGTACACCCGGGGAGAGAAAGAGAAAACACCAGTGGCTTTTGACAAAGATGATGAAGCTTATCAAGCAGCAGAACAGCAGTCTTACGGTCTACTATTCCAGTATGTGAGAGACACATTATTTCCAAAACGAACAGTCCTAAGAATGACAGAGATTACTGTAAAGTTAGTCCGCTACATACAGACATGTGGCATCAATGATGTAAAACCTCATACTAAGAAACACCTTCGTCAGAAACTAGAATGTGAATTCAAGGAGTCGCTTCATTTCGTCCATGATGACAAAGGAAAACTTCTGGTATATCCAGATAATCTTCCCTTAGACCAAGTAGTAGTAGCCATGGAGAAGGCTGAAGAACAAATGCTTGAAATAAAATACTTCGAAAATATTGACTACATTATCAAACTTTCTGCAAACCACTTGAGAGGGCAGATTAAGAAGATCAAACCAAAGCCTTGGCGTCTATATCCTGCTGAACTGAATTATGATTATACCGAACTACCAAAATCTCTAGAGATGTTCCTAAAGATTCTGCTTCATGGTGAGACAAAAGAATGAACTATGAAAATGGAAAGTGTCCATTCGATAGGCCAGGATTGTATTTATGCTGTCAGCAGAGGGAATATCGTTCCTGCCAAACACATATTGCTACCTTGGGGTGTAAAATCACTCACAGGAAATGTTGAACTTATCAAGATGCTCAATCGCCTTGGTCATGGAATTTCCTATTCGAAGCTGGAAGAGACAGATGATGTTTCCACTTTATTTTAATTTTCATATAATGCGTCATTGTTGTCATTTTTGTTATTAAATACTTTAATGAACAATCTAAAAAGGTTCCAATGCATGTGTAACAACTTATAAGATGCAATTTAAACATAAAGCTTTCAGGTTTGTGGATCTGAATAAATTCCCATGAGTATTTTGTTGCACAAGAATAAAGTTGTCTGTTATTGCGGTCGGAAATATGACGTTTTTATGTTGAGACCCCACCCACAAATCAACGGCTCAATTGACCTTAAGCTGTGAGTCACACATGTCCATCCTGCTGCATTGTGTTGCACATACATATAGCTATCAGAAAATACCAAAAATGTTTGGTGCCCCCAGATGGTACCAATTGGTCAAAATCAGGGTGCGGGCTCACGGACTATCTGCGATTCATGAACGACCTTTAAATGCTTAAACTGAATATTTCTAAATACTAGATGATGAATAGTAAATATATATTCATGACTGATGACTTAGTCGATTGAAAACTTTAGTTTTTCTTCCTTTCTGCTAATTATAATCATCAAAACCTTAAGTTATATAAGATTGATATTCAAACAAGTTTCTGAATGTAATGGTTTTTTAAGAGGGTAAATACTGACCTAAATATATTATTCTAGTATGTTCATTACTAAGATGCATTAATATACTATAATAAACCATTGACTTGTTCAATATTATGCACTTACTATTGCTAAATGAAATTAGATACACTTCGTTTGATATTACCTTCAAGGTTTATTAATTTCATTCAGTTATTGAAGGATTCTCATATCCGCTCGTCTTCCGATGACGAAAGGAATAATAATTACAATGTGCTTAAAGAAAATTACAATGGATCTTACAGAGATTAATGATTCATATCTGTATTCTCGGCGTCTAAGACCTTTGATGTCAGGATGCCAGAAAACCTCAAATCAATCAATCAATCACTACCGAGGATGTATTAACGTTTGAACGTTCTTGGAAAGTTATCAGCCACGAGTGCGAGGTGGTTGTTAGGTGGTAACAGGGAGGCGAGGTGAAAGCAAATCAGATTTATTCAACAGATAATGTGCTTATATACAAACAGTTGAGAGCAAGATTGTCACAAAAACTCAAACAATCTAAAACAGGCGATGGCAAGCTTAAATAGTTTTTTTTTTCTATTATCAGTGCAGTATAGAGAGAGAGAGAGAGAGAGAGAGAGAGAGAGAGAGAGAGAGAGAGAGAGAGAGAGAGAGAGAGAGAGAGAGAGATAAAACAATAGCATTACATTGTATGAAACTATAATAATAATAATAATAATAATAGCAAGAATAATAATAATAATAATAATAATAATAATAATAATAATAATAATAATAATAATAATAATAATAATAAAAATAATAATAATAGTAATAATAATGATAAAAATAATAATAATAATAATAATAATAATTATTATTATTATTATTATTATTATTATTATTATTATTACCTAAGCTACTATACTTGTAGGAAAATCATGATGCTATAATAACCCCAATGGATCCAACAGAGAAAATAAACAATAAATACAACCATGAGAAGTAATGAACAAAAATCTTAAAATATCTTAAGATTATCAAGAACGTTAAAACGATTTACCATATTATAAAATACGAAGAGAGACTTATATCAGCCTGTTCAACATGAAAATCTTCGCTGAAAGTTTTAACTTCTGAAGTTCCACTGATTTCAGTCTGTTGAAATTAGAATTCAGCAAAATACACTTTATAGATAGAAGTATTCTGTGTAGTTTTGTTATATCAGAATAAACAATCAATAATCAGTTGTCTTCCTTTGAAAAGACTGTCTCTCAAAATCAGCATTCTCATTTCCGGGTTCCTTGATACCGAGCCTTTTGACAACCGGTTACATAATGCAACTCGGCGAATTATCAGGAATTTTTTGGCTTTATTATTTCCAAAGAATGAACGATTACAACCTCAGTCCCAGACGTCCACACGTGAGGGAGAGAAATCCATTTCATTTCTTTAAAAGTGATTCCAAAAATGTCATTCATTGCAATTGCATTTCGGGCTCAGTTTTCCACGTCATAATACGGTATCAATTATGCCCGTCACGATATACAGAGACACGTTCCAAAACGTTCTAAAACGTTTCAAAACAGAAATTCTCTTTTAAAAATAGACTCGAAATCTCCTTGAAAGCTGGCAATTTCTTTGTATAAAGCTGTATTAAATACACCGATCACAGTTTTATTATTTTGTTACATAAAGTAACTTTCAGATTAATGCAATCTTTTCCGGATGTTATTTTTTTTTTTTTTTTTTTTTTTTGTCATCTAAAGATCATAACTTGCCGTAATAGAAAGTAAACAGCTGAAAACACCTTCGTTAATCTTCCTTGACTTTCTCTTCTATGTAAACCGAAGAAAGTCTCAGGCTGTGACAGAATTCCTGTTTTGTATTACATCCGCTTCATTTCTTTTTTACTCTATGGAATTTTTCATCTTTTTTTTAACTCTAAGGAATCTTTCATTTCTTTTTAACGCTAAGGAATCTTTCATTTCTTTTTTTACGCAGTTAATTTTCCTGTATGCTATTCTCACTTTCTTATTGTTGAAATGTGATAACCAATGGAAATAAGATCTCTAAATAACGCTTCTTTTGTTCATTGTAACTTCATGAAAATGTTTGTTTGTAGTTAATTCATAAAAACCTTATTAACAATTCTTCAAGTTTACAGTTATGAAAAATATTGAGTAGTTGAACTAAATTCCTATTGAAGTAATTACACGTTTCATTTCTAAAACTATTGTTAAAACTACATAAATAGTTTCCTCGATTCTTGAAAAGCTTCTCCCTTTTCTTAAAAGGAAAATATTCCTTGACATAATGTCATTTTTACATGGATGATTTCAAATCATTGGTAAAGATCGTGTTTTTGTCTTTCCTGGTGTTGTCATTTATGATGTGAATTGGGTTCGAATTTCTTCTTAAAGTTATAAAATCAATTTCAGAATAAAAGCGAATAGCAATTTCCTCTATATAAAAAATCAGTATATACTACAGTATAGATAGATAGATAGATATATATATATATATATATATATATATATATATATATATATATATATATATATATATATATATATATATATATATTATGTTTATATATACATACATACATACATACATATATATATATATATATATATATATATATATATATATATATATATATATATATATATATATATATATATGTATGTATGTATGTATATATAAATATATATATATATATATATATATATATATATATATATATATATATATATATATATATATATATATATATATGTATGTATGTATGTATGTATATATAAATATATATATATATATATATATATATATATATATATATATATATATATATATATATATATATATATATATATATATCCTGTCACGCTCGGGCTAGAGGAAGTAGCTATACCCTGGTGAGGGGGATTTCCCCGAGAGGTACACTAGGACATCACATCCCCCCACAAATTGCCTAACTAGCGGGCTCTAGTTAAGAAAGGGGATGGGGGAAGGGTTGAATCTGCGTTTGCGTGTGTGAGCATATCTATCTAAATATCTAGACGTCATTTTTTATACAAAAGATCATATCCAACCTAGACAATGTTGCATATTTCAACTAACATTTTGAATATTTAACTTATGTCTACAAAAGAGTTATAGATTCATAGAAATACGATATAAAAGAATTATGTGAAGATAATAGATTTACGTATTTGACAGAAGAACAGATCGAAATCCCATAAATAGAATGATATGATGTTGTCAATCATACTATCAAATATTGTCCTCAATTGTCAATCATACTCTGCAAACCCGGAAATAAAACAAGTTCATACCATTAAGTAATCTGTTGGATTGTGCAAGATATATCAGATCAATTATTTGGTTGTAGAAAAAACTATTCTCTTGAAAAGTTAGATTACTGTGATAAGGGGTCTTTATTTAAAAAAGGCCATCCTTAATCTTATCTAAATAATCATTATCTTTGCTGAATGTTGTGCTTTATTGCAAAATGCTTCTGTTTGTTCTATGAGTTATTAATGAAATATTTACCCAATTAAATCACTGACAGTAGGCAGCTTCCAAATTGACATGCAGGTCACTAACACACTTTTGCCAGTGACAATATCACTAAGATTTTATTTGGTAAACAGCAAATCATCTATCCTTTATCATAGTTTTACTGATCACCATTCACATACATTTTGGATTTTTGGATGCTCATATTAATGGTTTGTCAATAAGAACTGCCTTAATTGGTAAGTTTACTTTGATAAATGTATCGATTCGAACTTGATTTCACATAGCTTTCAATTTTGTTATTTCGTTTTTCCTAAGAAAGTTTTATTGATTTCCAGTCCGCATTTATACAACACAAAATTGAGTTACTGGAAACTGTCTGCATCAAAGGTGGTCTGAAATTACAATTGATGACTCGAAGCAAAAACAAATTTTCTTTATAAATAAGTCTTGATTCCAATGCCAGTGATTCTCAACATTGCCTTTAACGATGATGCACAAATCCTATCTCAATCCTTAATACTTTACCTTTGCTATATTTCCCCAACCGTGACTTACAGTAAGAGCTATTTACATAAACTAAACTACTGAAAAACAAACAGTTGATTTACCCCGGTTCGTTCCTTCAACAATCACAAAAAGAATACAATGATTCCATTATATCCCTCGTGCTTCGCATCATGTTCGAAACATTT
>NC_090736.1:51002951-51007951 GCF_036898095.1 Palaemon carinicauda | reverse complement strand
TAATTTTATCTTTCTTTTTAAAAAAGCTAGCACTTATTACCATCTCTTGTTCAACACACATATCTACCAGTCTCTCACCACTCTCATTTTCACCTGGTACGCCATACTTCCCAATGACACCTTCTACCTCTCCAGCGCCCACTCTAGCATTTAAGTCACCCATAACAACTACATAATTCCTTCTACCCAGTCCTTCTACACACCTAGTTAATTCATTCCAGAACTCATTCCGCTCTTCTTCACTTTTCTCACTACCTGGCCCATACGCACTGACAAACGCCCAACATTCCCTACCCAACCTAACCCTTACCCACATTAACCTAGATGATATCTCCTTCCATTCCACTACTTTACCTGTCATCCATTCACTCAGCAATAAAGCCACACCCTCTCTCGCTCTTCCCCTTTCAATCCCAGACACTCTACCAGACATTTCACCAAACATCACTTCACCCTTTCCTTTCATCTTTGTCTCACACAAGGCCAATACATCCATCCTTCTACTTCTAAACATACTTCCAATCTCACATCTTTTACTCTCTATCGTACTACATCCACGCACATTCAAATACCCCAAAACTAGAGTGCGGGGAGCAGTCACTTTCCCCCCAGCTCCATCTCTTTGATGATGTCTCACAGGAATTTCAATTCAGGAGAGGGGGTTCCCAGCCCCCTCGTCCCGTCCCTTTTAGTCCCCTCTTACGACACGCAGGGATAACGTTGGCGCTATTCTAATTGTTTTATGCCCCCGCGGCCACAGGGGGCATATATATATATATATATATATATATATATATATATATATATATATATATATATATATATATATATATACTGTAGATATATATTTATATATATATATAAATATATATATATATATATATATATATATATATATATATATATATATATATATATATATTTATATATATATATAGATATATATATGTATGTATATATATAAATATATATATATATATATATATATATATATATATATATATATATATATATATATATACATATGTATATATATATATATATATATATATATATATATATATATATATATATATATATATATATATATATATATATATGGTGGTTTTGGTGTGTGCAATGACCAAATAATCAGTATCCAATTACCGTATCTCTCCCAGACTTTTGTTCATAAGTTCTCTCAGTTGTGAATGTCCAGAAGCATATCCCGTAGTCAAATAACCAAACTACCATCAAAGTCCATAAGATCTTGCTAAGATATTATAAGCCTGAATTCTTCTGCTGTAATGAACTTTAATAGTAAAAAGGGTTCATGATGAATATGAATGCGCAGGTACACTACATATATATATATATATATATATATATATATATATATATATATATATATATATATATATATATATATATATATATATATATATATATATATATTTATATATATATATATATATATATATATATATATATATATATATATATATATATATATATATATATATATATATATACCCGTATTTTCCGTGTGATAAGACGCTACAAGTGGTAAGGTGCACCCTTAAATTAGCAAAGCATTTTTTGGGGGGAAAAATGAGACTTTACAATCCCTAGCAGCAATTCCTAGTCCGAAACTCTAGTGAGATTTTGTCTAGCACAGTAAATTTTCGTATTTTAGGTATATTGGCAAATGCTTATGTTAATATTACTTAGTTGAACACCAATGTTCCCAATTTATTTACATATTAATAGAAGAAACCACTGAAATTAGTCGTAGTTGCCTCAACAATTAGTTTAGGGTTCCAAGAGTTGTTTACATAAAAGCAGTGTTGCCAAATGTTAATAAAATTTTGGTAAAGAAGTAAAATTCCAGTAATATTTTCCAAATTTATCATATAGCCTACATATTTTCTCACAAAATTAACTAGTGATCAAAGAAGTCTAGAAATTCCTCTAGGTGGACTACTTTTGCTACTGTATGTGACTCTAGCTCTAGTTTTCTGCTAACTTGGTAATACTGCACTCAACTAACAGTGAAATGTTTAATTTTTTTCCAAGGTCGTATTCAGCAACTGTTTGTTTGTATTATCTCGGAACTCAGGCAAAAAAGTCATTATCAAAATATTGCTTTATTACAAAATATAAAAAAAACATGAGAAAATAGATATATACTGCATAAACAATTAATATCTACTGTAATAGCGTCGTCTCCTAGGAGACCACTACACAGTTGTTTGCTTGTAGAAGGAAGTTAGCCAGTCATCAGCTTATTACCAAAACAAATAACTTGCTATTGCACTATAATAAACGAAGCATAATATGGAAATATTTTTTTATTACATATGAATGATAATTGGTGGTTTATATTTCATGTCGGTTGAGTGAATATTTGTAAGTGATTAGTTGGGTGTTTGAGGGTTGTCAAACTTCCCTAAACAAATTTTTCCTAGTGTTAAGACGCAGCGTGATTTTTGGGGTAATTTTTCAAGAAAAAAGGTGCGTCTTATGACACGGGAAATACGGTATATATATATATATATATATATATATATATATATATATATATATATATATATATATATATATATATATATATATATATGTGTGTGTGTGTGTGTGTGTGTATGTGTCTTTTCTATTGTGGGGACTACGCAGGCCAGCTTTCTGCCGGTCTCAAGCCCAAATAACTGGGGAGAGTTACTGCCTGGTCTAGCCAAATGATTATGAAAACATAGTTAACAACTACGTAATAAATTTCGAGTCACCAGTGGAATGCAACAGGGTTATGAATACCCTAAATGACACTGTGACATTAGTGAGAAAATAGCCCCAATTGAAGCCTGGAAAGGGTCTACACCTCTTTGGCTCCAATACAATAACCCCTAAAACTACCCCAAAAATATTATGGACAATAGCCTCGAAAAGAAAAGAGCCTCATTTAGAAGCCAAAAATAACGTCATACACAAGCGCAAATTTCTAAGGAGCGGTAACTTGAAACAAACGCTGTCCTACCCGAGTTGCGCTCACACTCTTGGGGAGCCTCATCCCTTTCCTTTTTTTGGGGGGGTTATTGCATCATGTCAAGAGGGGTGTAGCCCCCGCAGCGTGGTTTTTAGGATTTCTTCTTTCTCTCAAGATATTCCTTATTTAAGGATTTTTATTTTCAAAACCCTATATTTCGCATCTTATGCATCATCATTTATGTATATAAAAGACTTTCAGTGTATCTAAAAAAAAAGAATATAATAATTTCTTCGATAATTGATTGCACTTTCTCATGTTTTAAAGATATCAATATATAGCAACTGAAAGGATTTACCTTATTTAGACCTTGGCGAATAGGAGCATTCCATTCGGGTAACTGTTAGCGAATTGTTGTTTGCTCATTCAAGTACCTAAAAGAGTTAAAGACATCTCGAAAACGGTGATAAATTTTTTTTTCAAGAAAAAAAAAAAACTTGTTGTGTAGAAAGGACCAAGGAGCAAGATGAAAAAAAATAAATTGAAAATCGACCGAGCCGTTTAGGAGTATTGTTTGAATTTGCGGTAAGATCAAGTGGGAAGCTCATTTGCATGTAGGCATTTAGTATACGTAAATATTATAATACCTCGGATTACAAGTTATTTTGGATACGAGTAAATTGTACCATATGGGTATTTTTTGGTGACAAGTATGAACGAGACTATTGCTTGATCAGTAGAAGGCTGTTCAGCAGTGCCGTGTACCAACCATGTGTCACACGATCGTATATAGTAACTATATTTCTCTTTTTTGTATATATTATCCTTTGTATCTTCGCTCTCCCCTCGCATAGACAGCAACTTGTATTAACCTGTCTGCCTACTTCATTGTTAACTGTTAACAGAACCGGTTGCCGATTTGACAAGAAATAGCATGTTTGTATTTTGTGACCTTCTTACCGGGACCTAGTGTGTATATATACTTGATGTGTCTATGATAACGTTACTCAGTTGCATTAATCTCGTCTTTGACTCACAACCTACTCTTGGCCCGTCAGATTGGTGACCCTGGAGGTCGACTCGCTCTTCCCGCCTTCCCCCCCTCACTGTTGCTATGGTGGACTCCACAGAAGTTGGCGCCGCCCCATTCAAACTTTTGTCGCTTACCAGCGGAGAGGCGTTTGCTTGGTTTTAGAGCGCAGAAGTTCAGCTCCGCTTCAAGGGCGTGACTCGCTCAACCACCAAAGCAGATTATGTTCTCGCGGAGATACCCGAGGACACCTTCCCGGAATCTTGGACTAGTTTTGTGAACAAGGAGACACGCCAATAGCGTATGACGCCCTTAAAGCATACCTTCTGCAGAAATACTCGCCGTCGCGAGCTGCTCATATAGCAAAGCTTTTTCAGCTCTCTCAACAACCGTTGGGGGACCAAGGGCTTCGCTCGCCCTCAGGGGAATGACGGCTCTCCTCCCGAAGTGAACCTACTTCATGCCCTTTGAGTACGCCATTTACCCGAACCTGTACACGCTGCCATACCCGATGTCGATAGTTTACCTATAAAGGACTTGACCAAAGCAGACGCCCTTATGGACAGCCACTTCACGACCTTGAAGACATCCATCAACGCCTCCACTCCTGACAAAGAGGACGTCTATTCAACGTCAACCAAAACTGACGTGAATGCCGTAGGACACACATGCCTGCCCCTTGACGTGCCAGAGCAGCGATAAAACCAGCCATTACCCACCATACCCTCCCGACCCAACCAAAGACTTCTACAGCCACTTTCTGCCGCCCATCCGCCGCAGTTTTGCTACTACCACTCCATATTCACGGCTCCCACTGAGAAATGTGCAAAGGATTGTCAGTGGCTAAAAAACGTGTAAGTAGGCCATCACTCGTGGCGGTGGCCTCCCGTATTTCTAATCTTTTCTTTTTATATGATGCAGGAACGGGCGTGTGATTTTTGGTAGAAATGGGTGCTTGTCCTTCTCTTTTGCCAAGGGAATTCTTCAGGAAACGAAGTAATCTGTCTAAGT
>NC_090736.1:50979604-50984604 GCF_036898095.1 Palaemon carinicauda | reverse complement strand
GAATTTAGATGGAAATTGGAAGAATATAAAGTATATCTGGGGACTTGATTACCCATGTATGTGGGAGTTCTGATGGCTTTGTAGTATATACACGATAACAGAGGTTATGGAAGAAGAAACCAGAGAGATTAAACATTGTTGGAATTAGCATAAGCTATGGATCTGGTAGTCTTGGACACATAATTTGGAAAAAAAAGAAGTCATCTGGTAACATATAAAAGTGGACATAATGAGACACAGTTGTCTATGCTTTGGTTAGGAGAAGCCAATAGAGTTCATAAGTAAAGTAGAAGAGGCAGAGAGATATGTAAATGGAATATCAGAATTGCCTGAAGATATATGCGATGCCATGAAAGAGATTGTGGTGCAAACAGCAGCAAAGGTTTGGAAATACAGGTGGTAAACAGCTATGAAGGAAAAGAGTATAGCCAGAAAAAAGGTGGAAAGAAGATAATAACTACTAAACTAGAGATGAATATACAGAGATAAAGATGGAAATAAAGAAAATGGTAGAGATTGAAAAGGGAGAAGCCAGGAGAAAGTGGTATGATATGACAGGCACACTAGCGGGGAAAAGATAATCTACAGAATTGCAGAAGTGAGTGGTATGAAATAACAAAGGTGGAAATGGAAATACCTTAATTGAGAAGGAGGATTTCAAGAGAAGATGAAAAGACTAACCTTAACATCTATTAAACACAAAAAATGAATATGAATAACTTGAAAATGTTCCTCCTGTAGAAGGACCAATTACAAGCACCAGAGAGAGTGAAATCGAGAATGATATAAAGAGAGGAAAAGTAAATAAGGCTGCAGGAAAATCAGATGTGACAATGCAAATTATCAATTTATTAGAAAATGTAAGCAGAGTGGGTGCGCACACTATTAGAAAAGATCCGGAATATATTCAAGGGACTAAGGAAATGGTTGGATGATTAAATGGTATAGGGGAAAAAAGACGAGTGTTAAAGTGTGGGAACTACATTAAAATAAAGCTTTTGGTGCCTGCATTCAAGATGCTATAAAGAATAGTAGAAGGAAGGTTGAGAGAGTTAATTAATATAGTTGAGAAACAGTTTGACTTTATAAGTTTACAAAAGGAGAGAGTACAATGAATGTTATATTTCCAGTAAAACAAGTGCAAGAGAAATTTTTAGAAGGAAACAGGAAAGTTTACTTGTGTTTTGTTGGATTCTGAAGAGGTGTACGGCAGGGTACCTCAATGGTTAGTCTATCAGTGTTTGAGAAAGAGAGGAGAATCATTTTAGTTGGTATGGCTATAGTGGAGCAGCCAAAGTGTGATTTTGACTAGAATCATTCATTTGGTGATACAAGCATGAAATTTGGTGTGAATGTGCTATGTAGGTCATGTTTTAAGAAAAAAGTGCTAGCCATCAAGAATTCCTAGATGGCGGCCATTATTTCCAAGATGGCCGCCAATTAATGGAAAAAACAATGTTAAACCATAAAAGCGCTCAATGTTTCACATCTTTGTGCAAAATTATTGATATATTTGCCTTTTTTGGTGCATCTCTGGTGAATAAGGTAGATTTCCTGCACAAATAAATACTATTTATACCCTTACAGCATCAAGAAGCATTAATAAACAGTCATAAATACCATTGCTTTCTGCCTATAAGTCCTCAGTTGATAAATAGAGTAGAAGATTAATAAATGTTAGTGAAAATTATAAATTAATAAATTATAATGATAATAAATAGTAGATAAATAATTCACTGTTGCCCCTTAAAAGGACTGCTAATGCCGGGGTGGTAAAAGAATGAGCTCTTTTTATCTAAAAAATACCCCAACGGCTTGCGAACCACAAAGCCTCTGGCAGTCAAGTCCCACCCTAGCCTTCTCGTGGCAGGGGTGATATCGCAGATAGTGGTGGTGCGTAAGGTGGCCTCTTCTGGCACAGCAGATTCGTTTCTGACCGCTTCTAACGTCACTAAGAGTCGGCAAGCCCACCAGATTACAGCATGCAGCTTGTACACACTTTTAAAGAAAACCTACAGCAAATACCTTGATGAACACACAGACGATGAGGACAAAGCCATCACATTGGAAGAATGGTGTGATGCACAAAAGAATAAGAGCCCACAGTTTAAGTTTTGGTTATTGATTCTAAACATGGAGCTGACCATTTTCACACTTATGCGAGCGTTTAGAGAAGCAAACTTTAACCTCTATCGTGAATCACTGTCAGAACTGATGCCATACTTCTTTGCAAACAACAATGTTAATTACGCACGATGGGTTTCAGTTCATCTTCGTGATATGCTAAGCCTAGAGAGGCAACACCCAGAGGTTGCCAGAGAATCCCATGAGGGGAATTTCCTTGTTCACAAATCAGAGAGGAGCTTCTCATCAATGGCTATTGACCAAGCCCATGAACAAAACAATGCACTCATCAAAGGAGACGGGGGAGCTATTGGCCTGACAGAGGATCCGTCTGCTCTTCGAAGATGGATGGTTGCTGAACCAAAAATAAGCCGATTGGTATCAAATTACAAAACAGCATCCGGGAGTAAAGATGTAAAGAAATCAAGTCGTCACCATGATCAGTCGCCAAGTACTCAGAAGACGTTCCTGGAAAAAGTACACAAACTCACCCTAGTGCTAGAGGAAATGGGCAATCCATTTGCAGAAGAGACAGATGATCTTTTAAAGCTGGATACAAATGACATAGTAGATCCTTCTGCTGCTCAACTACTTGCAACGCATCATGAGAGAGGAAAAGAACAGTTCGAAACATTCATGGATAAGTTGCAGTCTGATAGAGATTTCTTCTACAAGCCAATCAAAAAGAACAATACTGGCTTTTTCAAAACTGGGCCAGAGTCATCCAAAGTATCTGAGACTAAAGTACTTAAGGAAGACTGTCAACTGTTTTCTCGCCTGTTTATCTCCTGTCAAACAAGAGGATGTGACCTACAAGAATTTTTCAGACATGAGCACCAGCCTTACCCTCCTTCACTCAGCAAGAAAGGTAACCTACGCACATGTACTAAGGCTGATTTGGTGGATGTTCTCCAGGTGAAAGTGAGACTACCTGAGTCAAAGCCAGACTCGGATGTCCTCATTGTGGATGGTTCATCACTGGTAAATGCAGTTGTACCAAAGACATCAAAGACGTTTGAAGAATATGCCACGAAGGACATCCTCCCCAAAATAGAAAAATGTACAGTAGAAAACACAAGAGAACAGACATCATCTTTGATGTATATCATAAGTCAAGTCTGAAGTCAGAAGCTAGATCAAAAAGAGGAAAAGCTATCAGGAGGAGAGTTACTGAAAAGAGTAAAACGCCTACAAACTGGAAAAGTTTCCTCCGCAACAGTGCTAACAAGACAGAGCTCTTCCACTTTCTTGCTGATGCAGTAGCTAAAATGACTACGGAAAATGTAGTCATTGTGACGAAGGAAGAAGATGCCCTCACGAGTGCCAGTTACACTAACATGAGCCAAGAGGAATTGGCTCCCTGTACACATGAGGAGGCTGACACACATATATTCCTACATGCCTGGCATGCAGCTACGGAAGGCTACAAATCTGTTATGATCGACGCAAACGACACAGACGTCATTGTGATTGTCATATCACAGATGCCTTCTCTCACAGCAATCGGCCTGGAGCAAATGTGGATTAGATTTGGAAAAGGTGAGCACAATAGATGGATTCCTATTCATGACCTGGTGTCCATCTTAGGATCAGAGAAGACCAACGGGATGCTATTCTTCCATGCCTTTACTGGGTGTGACGTTGTCAGGTTTCAATGGCAAAGGGAAAAAGATGCCTCTGCCACCTTTGCTAAACTTAGCTGCAGGCCATCTGAGATTGAGGAGTCTTCTGTAGACGAGGCAAGGCTTGATCTCTTTACGCGAAAGCAGAGGTCATATGACATGATTCCACCAACAAAAAGTGTACTGAAGGAACATGCCAAACGAGCAGCCTACCAAGCAGGTCATATTTGGGGGCAGTGTGTTAATCGTCAGCCAGAACCTCAGTGTCCTTCCAAGTGGGGGTGGTCAAAAAACGGTGATGACTGGGAAGTTGTATGGACAATGTTGGAACCTATTTCCAAGAGCTGCCGTGAGCTGACAAAGTGTGGATGCAAGACCGAGTGTGGTGGAAGGTGCAAGTGTGTAAAGAATGGACTATTCTGTACTCTACTCTGTAGTTGCCCTTGCCAGAATTCCTAGGAAAAAAAACTGATGAACAATGAATGGACTTTTGGCCAGAGTAGGTTGAGTATTGTTTGAAGTATGGACTCTTAGACATTGGCATATGTAGCAAATGACGTCATTTGGCGGCCATCTTGTAAAATGGCTGCCATATTGGACCCTCAGAATGATCAGTGGAGTTCCCACATCAAACCCAGACAAAGAGAACTCATCAAGTATCTGAGTAAGAACTTTAACGGCACGTAGTACTGCAATATTCTGCCTTAAAAAGGACCATATGGCGGCCATCTTGGAAAATGGCCGCCATATTGGAATTTCAAATGGCTAGCACTTTTTTTTCAAAATCTAATGCAAAATAAATAATTATGCCAAATTTCATGCTTGTATCATCAAATGAACGATTGTTTCACTTATCTGCCCCACTACTAGTGAGGATGAGCACTTAGGGTAAGAACCACCACACACACAAAATATGGGGAGACTGAGGTAGGCTCTATAAATGTTGGCTTCCATCAGGGATCTGCTGTGAGACCATTGTTGTTCCTTGTCATTATAGACATGATCATCACAATTAAGGAACAACGAAGAATTGTCGGAACTGATGTTCAATGATAATTCAGTTATTATAGCAGACACAGTAGAAGAACTGTCAGGAAGATTTTTAGCATTGAAAGGAGTCCTATATAGGAAAAGATTGAAAGCAAACACTGGATATTCAGAGCTAATTATTAGTAGTAAAGAAAGTCAAGTAAAAGTAGACACTTATGTGGAACTTGGCACAGTGCTAACACAAATGAGTTTAATTACTCTGGA
>NC_090736.1:50967104-50977104 GCF_036898095.1 Palaemon carinicauda | reverse complement strand
AATCTACTTAACAAAAAAAAAAAAAAAAATGAAAGTCTTCAGGCTATTATTCAGGATAATATTATTAATCATCTAATATTTTTTCTGTATGCAATTCTAGTATCTAAAGTCAAATGTAAATAACAATTAAAATAGAAGGAACAAATTGTAGCATTGTTTCTGAATTATGTGCAATATATGAAGGATTAAAAGCAGTTTCTGATAATAGGAAAAATATTTTTATTTTTGTAGATAGCCAAAGTGCATTAAAATCATTGAAGGCTAAAGAACCTCGTTATAAATCTGTTGTAAATAAATGTAGAAATTTGGTTTATAATATTAATTTAAATAATAATTAAGTTGAATTTATATGGATACCTTCCCATGTAAATATATAGTATAATGATATTGCAGATAAGTTAGCTAAACAGGGGGCAGTAAAATATGGAAGTGATATTTTTGAATTAATAAGTCTTAATAAAAATCAAAATGAGCTATTAACTATTATGCTATTACTGGACAAGGGAAGTAGTTGTTTATATCATTATTTGAAAATTTCTGAAGGAACAAATGTAACTTATGGAAAACGATCTAATTTGTTTGATAGTTGGGTTATGAGACTTAGATAGGGATTTAAGTATTATGGGGAATTTAATAAAGACAAAAATGTACCTTGTAAATTTTGTAAACAAGACAAAAGTCATAAGTTGTATCATTACATTATGGAATGTAAAGAATTTGATGGAATCAGAAATTATTACATTGCAGATCTGTATGAACAAATATGTTTTGTAATAATTAATAATGAAATAACTAATTTTATTAAAAAATGTAAGGGAAACCATATTGTATTTTAAAATAGAATAACTGTGTTATTGGGAAAGGGAAGAAATAGGAACACTATACTTCCCTTTTGATGTAAATTATCAATAAAATTATTGAATTTGAATTTGAATTTGAATTAACATTGCCTTTAATGATGATACACAAATCCTAACTCAATCCTTAATAGTTAACTTTTTCTATATTTCACCAACCGTGACTTACAATCAGATCTATTTACATAAACTAAACTACTGAAAAACAAAAAGCTGATTTACCCCGGTTCGTTCCTTCAGCAATCACAAAAAGAATACAATGATTCCATTATATCCCTCGTGCTTCGCATCATGTTTGAAACATTTTTCTTTTCATAAAAACAGTTTTCCATTTCAGCGTTAATCTATTTTTCTTCAGCCTCTGTTATTGTTCTGTTATTGTTCTGTCTGCTCTACAAATAGTCTTCCCTTCTCTGCCTGCACAGCCTCAACGCTCCTTTTTGCTTTCGTCTGCATCTCGCTTCACATCACAATATTGAAACTAATTCCTATGTATATATTCTTCTTTTTTCGCTTTTCAACCTCTCCCTCTCGTAATTCGACGCCGTTTATGTGGATTTTGTAAACGCTGGAACGTAAAGTATGTACAAAAAGTTACGTTGGACTCCCCTAGGTTTTTTCTCATTCAATCACTGGCATTTCTTTGGTAATAATACATAACTTACATTATCTGTTGTAAACACACACAAGGAAGGGTAAGATAAAGTGAATGATAAATTTATTTCGACTTTTCAGTTATTTTCCTTGGTTAAAATGAGTAATACCAATACAGGCAGAGCCTTTATTGTAAAATCCGTACATTCAATTTCTGTTTGGAAAAAGAAAAGAAAAAACTTTGGATGGAAAATACACCCCAGGAATATAAACTGATATTGAAAAAAAGAGAAAATAAAGAAAATAACTAAAACAAGAACTGATGCATACATGAACAGTGAAAAGTGGTTTGGAATTAATATAATTCTGAAAAATGTCTTTAAGGATTTTCAGATGGTATTCGAGCCAAACACAAGAATAATAATTTAAAAAAAAAAAACACACACACAGGTAACGCCCTTGTTAAGAAAATACTTCAGAAGAGTTTATGAATACGGGCATTATCTGATTCCGAGTTTCTTCTCGCAACGCTAAGCAGGAATAGGAATCGCCGATTCCTATTGCAGCCATTATGAAACCTTCCATGATGAAGTGAAGCATACCGAGGAACGGTGGCTTAGGGCTTGGAATGTCTGACTCGAAATGAATTGAATAGAAAAGGAGGAAAATTATGGATTAGAATATTGGTTCCAATGACGGCTCCGTGACCATAATAATGGAAAGGTAACATAAGCAACTGAAATTACCTAAGGCCAATCCAGTTTTTTAATATAGAAGAACATATTCACGATCCATAAACAGAAGGGAAATAGTAATGACCAAAATATGCAAATATAACCTTCGGTAGTTGAATATTGATTAGCAATTATGAAGCAATTGTGGAGAAAGAGTTACAGCTAAAGAGGCCTCTCTCTTACACTAAGGAATAAATGCGTAAATAGAATGAAAATTAAACGCAATGAAATATTTTTAATAGTTACTTTATTGTAGATTTTATTTAGTTAAGAGGTATTTTTGTCCCCTTCTCTCTCTCTCTCTCTCTCTCTCTCTCTCTCTCTCTCTCTCTCTCTCTCTCTCTCTCTCTCTCTCTCTCTCTCTCTCTCTCTCTTTCTCTCTCTCTCTCTCTCTCTCAGGATTTAGAAAAGGTAGAAGTTGTACTGACCAAATTATTATTTTAAGATATGTTGTACAGCAATGCGTACAATATGGAAATCCACTTTTGATGGCTTTTGTGGACTATGAAAAAGCCTTTGATAGTGTGCACCAGCCAATTTCGTTGAAAATCCTGTGTTATTAAGGAATTCTTCTTAAATATGTAAATTTTATTAAATCTGTTCATGAGTATAGCAAATGTAAAGTTAATGTTGGTGGAGTCCTATTAAACTAATTTCCAGTGAACAGTGGAGTATTCCAAAGGAATGTGTTGTCACCTATAACGTCTATACTCCTTATGGATTTTGTAATTCATAGAACAGTTGGAGATCGCGGAGAAGGCTTGCACTGGATTGGTACTAGGATGTCAACGGACCTAGAATATGTTGATGATGCTGTCCTTATTAGCAGAACACCACAGGATTTGCAATGCTTTCTTACCAGAATGCATGAAATATCACACAAGTTTGACCTCAAGATAAATAGAAGAAAGAGAGACATGGTGAGAGCGGAATAAGCAATAAATGGGATATCATTGGAAGGAGACAGGATTAATGCCGTAGAATCATTCAAGTATTTGGGAACTATGATCTCCAACCCAGGTTCATTAGAATTGAAGTTTAGTGATAGATTGAAAGAAAAGAAAACAAGACAATGGCTAAGTTAAGTAAGATTTGGAAATCAAATCGCCTGAAATTACATATAAAAATTAGACTATATATCAGTTTAGTGGGATCTGTGTTATTGTAGGGACATGGGTCATGGTATGGCAATGAAATAATCTTCAACCAATTTACCAGATTTGAGAACTAAGCCCTCAGAAGAATATTGGGAGTAAAATAGCAGGATGGGATTAGGAATGAAACTATAAGAGAGATTACTAGTGACATATGTGCATGATATCATGGTGAGTAGCAGATGGAGACGGTATGGGCATGCTCTTCGCCTTCCCCAAGAGAGATTGATTCACTAAATATTTAACTGGGCTCCACAAGGCACTAGAACAGTTGGAAGACCCAGGCCTACATGGCTGAGAACTATAAATCGTGAAGTGGGAGATGTTAATGTTCGCTAAGACTGTTACGTTTTTTTTTTTTTTTTTTTTTTTTGTTATCTCTTACGAACCTTTCTGTACCTCTTTTTCAAAAATTTGTAACCATTTGTTTTCTGAAGAGGAAGGGAGATGGTCTCTTCGAATGCTAAATAAATTTTATTTTACATACATTGTGGGTTATTTTATCTATCATAAATGCACGGAAAATTGTGTATTTTAATGTATTCAGTGCCCACGGAATTCTCCTACTGTTTCCTGTGATTTTCTTCAAGAATGGATGTCCTTTACGTCTATCTAGCGATTAGAAATAGCTACAATCGTTACAAAGAAAGTTTAGTGAAAGCTCATGTTAAAAAAGTGCAGCTTTCATTCCTGAAGACTTGTTATGAGGAACGTGTGATCCCAAAGACGATGAAACCCTATGTTAATAAAGGTACCACCGAACACCCCTTTCCGATTTTTCACGAAGAAATATTAAAAGAGAGAATTGTTTATGTCCAGTTAGAGAAGGAAGAAGCTTTTCAGAAGTTGAGGGGAAGAATTCGTGAATTATGTGAAGTAACCGAACGTTTTATAACTTTTGGACCCCAGCAATTAAATGGTCTTCTTGATCATGCACATGGAGTTTCAAGACGCGAGTGTATAAGATGAAAGGTAAACTGTCTCATAAGTTCGAAATGATTTTTAAAAACAGCCATTGGTTTAAATATAGTTTACAGGATAACATTGTTAATCTGTCAGATTTTCAATTGACTACAGAGCAGAAATGTATTCTCGGGTATGGTCTCTCGTTTTCCCTGCTACCACTGCATTCTTGATTTTTTGTAGATTTGGCTAAGTTTGAAAATAATCTAAAATTAAAGGCCAAGGATATAGATTCCTCTACTCTTAAAGGTTTTATTTTAGGAACTATACTAGGTAATCTAGAATTTAAAAAGTAATTACCAAAGAGTCTTTTAGGAACACTTCACGATCTGAAAAAAAGAAGAGACATTCTTATCACAAAAGCAGATAAAGGTAATAAAATTGTAGTTCTAGACGTCAATACTTATACAGAAAAAAATTATTTTTTTATTAAGTGACGAATCTACATACAAGAAACTAACAACGGATCCACTTAAACGATGGCAGGCAACTTACAATAAGAAGTTAAAAGTTGTCCTCCAGAATGATTTTCCCGAGTTGTGCAAGAAATTTCAGGCTTATTCACCATCTTTTTTCCCACATGTATGGATTGCCGAAGATTCACAAGGAAAGAGTATCTATGAGGCCAATTACTTTAACTCGTAATTGTGTAACCTACAATATATCTAAGTGGATAGTAAAATTTCTCTCCCCATGTCTTTGCACCATATCATATTCTCATTTAAAAGATACTTGTAATTTTGTTGATAGAATTAGAAATATTGATCTTCAAAACAAAAAGTTAGTCATTTTGATGTTGAATCCTTATTTACCAAAGTCCCAGTACAACAATGTCTTCAGTACCTGAGTAACAAAATTGATACATTAGATTTAAGTATACCTGTACCTAATGATATTTTTATAAAGTTGATAGAATTGTGTTTCTCAGTCTTATTTTACTTGTAACGGTCAGTTTTTCTCTCAAATATATGGTCTTCCTATGGGTTCCCCTCTGTCTCCTGTTTTAGCAAACATTTTTATGGATTTTTTTAAACAGATCTTGTACCTGACATTTTAGATTTTGATATGGCAAGGATGAGCTATGTTGGTGATATTTTTGCTGTTTTTCCATGTTCTCTTAATATTGATAACTTTTTAGAGTCTTTAAACAATCTCCATCCTTCAATTAGATTTAAAGTTGAAATAGAAAATAATAATGAACTATCCTTCTTGGAAACACTGGTAATCCGTCCGGAAGCTGGCTGTCCTAAATTCAAGGTTTACAGAAAAGAAACTCATTAAGATTCTTATATACATGAATTTTCTAACCATACAAGAACTACAAAATTAGGGGTTATTTCTAACTTATTTTTAAGGGCATATAAAGTTTGTGACCATGAATTACTTGAATGTGAAATAAATCATCTTGAAAGGGTTTTCAAAAATCATGGCTATGATTCTGGGTTTATTGAAAAGGCACACCTAAAAGCAAGGAAGACATATTATGTTGCAAAGGAAAAAGAACCATTTCTAAAATTTGATGAATGTCTTCTTATCATTCCTCAAACAGGCCAAGACAACAAATTACTTGACACCTGCCTAAAAAGTTGTAAACTAGTTGGGGTATATAAAAATAACTTGACTATTAGGAAGGTGTTGACAAAATCAGGGAAAGGAAAGGCTGCCAAAATGAGCATGTATATATAAACTACCATGTGGTACATGTGATAAGGTATACATAGGAGAGTCAGTAGATTTTGAAAGAAGAAAAAGGTAACATAGAGATTCCATTAGAAGAGGAGGAGATGAGAATAGCGCTGTTTTTAAATATATGACACGTGAAAATCATCCAATAGTTTTTTAAAATATGGACAAATTGATATCAATGCCTGATACACATAGACGAAAACTGATTGAAGCTGCTTTAATTCAAAATTCTAAAAATTTCAATGTATATATCACAGTAATTTTAAATTGGATCAGTTTTTAAATAATATTGTAAAAAACAATATAACTATTGTTGAGGAATTGTTAAAAGATATAAACAAACCACCGTGAAATGCTGTTAATGTTCACTAAGACTGTAACAGGCTTTTTATCTCTTACGAACCTTTCCGTACTTCTTTTTTCAAAAATTTGTAACCATTTGTTTTCTGAAGAGGAGGAGGGATGGTCCCTTCGAAAGCTAAATAAATTTCATTTTTCATACATTGTGGGTTATTTTATTTATCATAAATACACGGAAAATTGTGTATTTTAATGTATGTATATATATATATATATATATATATATATATATATATATATATATACAGTATATATATATATATATATATATATATATATATACATATATATATATATATATATATATATACATATATATATATATATATATATATATATATATATATATATATATATATATATATATATATACAGTATATTTATATATATATATATATATATATATATATATATATATATACAGTATATTTATATATATATATATATATATATATATATATATATATATATATATGTGTGTGTGTGTATATATATATATAAATATATATAAATATATATAAATATATATGAATATAAATAAATAAATATATATATATATATATATGTATATATATATATATATATATATATATATATATATATATATATATATATATATATATATATATATATATATAACCCGTGCAGACGGATAATGAGACGTCGGCATATGGGTTTTGTTCATTTATTATAAAAGGTTCGTTCGTAAGTACACATTACACAACTGCCCTCTCAGGTGAGAGTCTTGTCAAATCTAGTGCTCACCGGCCACTAACTACTGCCTTCTTTATCAAAATGCAGCCATTGCAAAACATGCAGACACATAGGTTTTTGTGGAATACTCATGAATATTAAGTTCATTTACCTTGATATACAAGACATCTACATACACGAATTAGGACATTATCCCCCCCCCCCCCGCCAAAGCTCCTCACTCCGGGGAGGAGGTGCGCACTCACCCTCACTAGTCAATGATATGTGGAGGACGCTCCAACCCGGAATAGGCATGGCATGTACTAAAAATAAATGCAACCTAAAATATATATATATATATATAGAAATCACCCCAAAAAACAACACATCTTCCACAAATAAATAAAAAATGAAATATTGCATGTAAAAATGTACACAATACAATATAAATGATTCCACTCATTTCTTCTTAAGACCTCTGCAACCAAAACACAGAATACCCAAAGTGAAAAAAAAAAAATCATAATATCAGGTCTAAATAACCTCATCAATAACCTCCCTCTGGTTACGGGCAACACGGGCTTCTTGGCGAGACAGGGGTAGAAATAGATATTCCTTCATCCCTCGATTTTACTTGTCCGGGTTTACGGCACAACACATCTCACTACCACCGTTTCGCCATTTATTTAAATCACTACAACACTTGCACTTGCAACCGGTGGTCACTAGCCGTTTTCCCGAGAAAGTCATTCATCTTCTCCCCCTTCTCTTAAAACATTAAGTATAAGGTATTCACATCTACACATTCTCTAACACTGCCTACTCTCAAGGCTGAACTTTAATCGGGCAGCCACTTGCCATTCGGGAACCGCCCCGGCCCCAGCAACCAGGAATCATATAAATACATGAATAATACAGCATCCGCCTGACGGATCTCACTTGACCTATTTAACCCCTGATTGTATTTAGGTTCACTCAACAATGTTATACGTATTTTCACACTCAGGAAAATTACCACAACATTTTACGTATAAATTTAGCATCAACATAAGACATTGTTATCATCACGTTTTTTTAAAACACGTCGAAAGAAGAAATGAGGTCTGTTCAAACAACAACAACAGCAAGGGAAAAAAAATCTACTTATCAACTCGAGGGATGTCACGTATGCTGGGGTATAGAGGAATACTTTTGAAAACTACCTGTTCAAACAATGCGCCATTAAAAATGCTTTGTATCACAAGTGTGTTAGACTTAACCATCTTTACTCGGTAAGGACACAAATACGCTGGCTCTAGTTTGTGTTTCCTAGGTTGTAATCGTTTAAAATACACACGGTCGCCCACAAATACTTTTACCGGTGTGGTTTTGAACCGACCATCATACTTTGAGCTGTGATTTTCATTAGCTCTTTTCAAAAACCTTTCAGTGGTGTTCATTACTCTTCTCAATAGATTTAATAAATATACACAGTATTGCTCAGTTAAATAATTTGGTAATTGTTGCGAATGAATGAGAACCGTATATGGTAACACAGGATCCTGTCCATACACTAAAAAGAAAGGCGTGTCCCTGAGCGAAGCCTTATATACAATGTTCAAAGCTAGCTCAGCTGTAGGAAGCATGGCGTGCCAATGAAGGGGGTCATCAGCCACCAAGTAACGCAATATTCGCACTACTTCCCTATTATGCGACTCTACTAAGCCATTTGCTGAAGGCCTATATGCGGTCACTGAAAAGCGTTAAATTTTCATCAAGTCCGTGACCGATTTCACCACCTTATATATAAACTAAAGACCATTATCACTTATCAAAATTTTCGGGCAACCAAACCTAGTAATGAAAGAGCACAGCACCTGGGCTAATGAATTTGCAGATTTATCCAACATTGCGTAAGTATGAGTGTACCGAGTAAATGCATCCACAAATACACATATATACTTATGTTGTGTTAACCCAGTAGGAAATGGTCCTACTACATCCATATGCACTCTATGAAATTTAATGGGAACAATCGGCTACTTCCTGGCTTCCGGTACAGTGTTTTTATGTTCTTTGAAACAGTTACAAGCATGACAACCTTTTATATAATTCTCTATAGACTTTTTCATTCCTAACCAAAAGAAGAATTCACGTGCTCTCCTTAATGTTCTATCAATCCCCAAATGCCCTGCATACGGACTTGCATGTACAATGTGGATGGCTCGTTTAATTAAAGAGGTAGGAAGAACTACCCGTGCACAAAATTCCCTTCCCCTCTTCTCGTAAGCACAATATAAGACATCATTTTCAACAAAAAATTTCTCACGAGGCACATTCAGAAATGACGGATAACTCTCCGATTCCCCTTTAATCACTACTCGCACTCTTTCCATCCATTCCTCTTTTTTTCTGTCCCTCTCGGACTTCTTTTATGTCTCAACCTCCCAAGTCAATCAAACCTGCATCATCAGGGCATTCATTCTGGACACCCCTGGTCATGTCCTCAGTCATCCACATATATTCATCTCTCTCTCTCTCTCCCGAGTCGGCTCTCTCTCTCTCTCTCCCGAGTCGACTCTCCCTCTCTCACTCCCGAGTCAACTCTCTCTCTCTCTCTCCCGAGTCGACTCTCTCTCTCTCTCTCTCCCGTCCACTGCATGTGCATCGCGAGAACTCTCATCCTGTTCTCTATTTTCTCTATTATGATGGGGTTCTTCACTATTTTGGTTACGTTCTTCGTTCCTCTTTTGTGCCCTGGTTGTTACTCCTATTACTGCACTTCTAGAGAGAGCATCAGCTACCTTGTTAGCCTTACCTTCTATGTGGTGAAAACCCTTTATATTGAATTCTAACAATCTCTCAATCCATCTCGCTTGACGAGAGGTCAAATCACTTTTCTAATACAAATCACGTAAGGGGCGATGATCGCTTTGCAACTCAATCGACTGACCTAATAAAAAGAACCTATGCCTCTCTA
>NC_090736.1:50949604-50957104 GCF_036898095.1 Palaemon carinicauda | reverse complement strand
ATATAGTGGTCTCACCCTATATTAAGTAAAGCATAGTTTGTAAAGAACCACTGCGTCAATATGAAATATCGACCAGTTCTCCGCACAATACTTGTATTGGACAAAGGTTTATATCCGCATAGGAGGAAAACCAATGCAACATAGCTTGCATAAAGGAACAATTCTATTAGAATTATCCCAGATAAGGTACATAGAATGAATGCTCAATTATACCAATAAATTGACACAGGTGAAGGAGACGCAAGGTTCTCAAGAACCAGTTTATTGACAGGCAATAAATAGACAGGTTAACCACAATTATTATATATATATATATATATATATATATATATATATATATAATATATATATATATATATATATATATATATATATATATATATATATATATATATATATATATATAAGAAGAGGATAACCCAAAACTTTAAGCATAAGTATGATAGTAAACAGAACTTGTTTGTCTGAAAGAAAAAACATTAAATGCCACTTTTAAGATACCGAGGTATCAAAGTCATAAAAGTCTGTATTACAAATCAATGACATTAGCGTTAGAAACGCTCGGCACACATGTCTGCACTTATGCTAGGTTCACCTTTGGAAATGGAACAGTCTACATGGGCAACACAGTGCCCTCACTTAGTTTGTAGTACAGTATGTAACTACACACTCACCCTGGAATTAATCGTCCCAATTAAAACCACTGTTCCTCGCAGAGTTAAACAGTAGGGTTAACAACGCGACCCACTGCTACCATAGATCTCTTTAGTTCCTCTACTTGCTTCGCATAGTGGCGAAAGAACACTCTGGAAGACTTCCAGCCAGTGTATGAACGGAGATGTTCAAAATCCATACAATTAAAGAAATTTAAGGATGAGGCAACTTTCCTCGGATCGTGACCTGCGGGTGTACTGTCAGGATCCGCTCTGCGAATAAAATATTTGATTTTCGCTCTGAGTTGATTCAGAGATAAATTTGAGCCCGATGTTTCTCCCCTGAATAGTTGACCACCCTTGAAGTCTGAAGTTCTATGAAGATAGACCTTTAGGCATTCTACTGGACATAGAGATGCATCTTCTTTCAGAGGGCAGATTCTCCAGGGACCCCACCTGTTGGTGGGTAACTCATTCTTGGCGAGAAAAGTAGGATCCGGAAACAGGTTCAGTTCTCCCCCATCCAGGAACTGAACATGACCTGCCTCTCTCGAGAGGGCTACAATCTCACTAACCCTGGCCCCGGACGCGAGTGCAAATAGGAAAATAACTTTTTGTGTCAAATCCTTTAACGCACACTCTTCATTGCTCAACAGAGAAGCAAAATGAAGAACTTTGTCTAAAGACCATGAAATGGGCTTTGGAGGTGCTGAAGGTCTGAGCCTAGCGCAGGCTTTCGGGACTTTATTAAAGATCTCGTTACCTAGGTCGACCTGGAAGGCATATAGAATGGGTCTAGTCAAAGCAGACTTACACGCTGAAATCGTGTTAGCTGCCAATCCTTGACCATGGAGGTGGATAAAGAAAGATAAGCAGAAGTCTTTCGAGATCTCCTGCGGATTCTTCGCCTTGACAAAGGCCACCCATTTTCTCCAAGATGACTCATATTGCCTTCTAGTAGATTTGCACTTATATTCCTCAAGGAAGTCTATGCTGGCTTTCGAAATCCCGAAACGCTTTCTCACCACTAGGGAGAGAAAATCATGAGCTGCAGGGTCCGGGTTTTCTGTAATGAAGCGCAGACAGTCGACTTCTGGACTCGCTGGGTCAGAACTGGATCTGGTAGCGGTACAAACTTCAGCTGTAGTTCCAATGCCAGGGGGAACCACACGCTGTTCGGCCACTTGTGAGAACTATTGCCGCTACCCCCTTGAAGGATCTCAGTTTGTTGAGGACCCTCAACAGAAGGTTGTGAGGAGGGAACAGATAAATCTTGGACCATCTTTTCCAGTCGAGGGACATCGCGTCCACTGCTTCCGCTAAGGGGTCCTCGTACGGGGACACGTACAGGGGCAACTTCTTGTTGTCTTTCGTCGCAAAGAGGTCTATCTGCAGTTCTGGGACTTGATTCAGAATGAAGGAGAATGATCCTGCGCCTAAGGACCATTCCGACTCTATCGGTGTGAACCTGGATAGAGCGTCCGCTGTCACATTGCAGACTCCTTGAAGGTGAGCTGCCGACAGGTACCACTTCTTCTTTTCCGCCAATCGGAAGATGGCCAACATCACCTGTTTGAGAGGTGGTGACCATCTCACAACTACCTCGCTGTCCATCACCAACCTTATGTGGATCGAGTGACGCGGGGAGACTTTCTTTAAGGTAAGGAGCACTGCCATAGCTTCTAGAAAGTATATGTGAAAGGTCTTGAATAGCTTGGACCAAGTCCCCTGGACTTTTTTCCGATGAGAGTGACCTCCCCATCCCTCCTTCGAGGTGTCTGAGTGAATCGTCACCGACGGGGGAGGTGGCTGAAGAAGAACCGACTTCTTTAGATGTCTGGCTTGGGACCAAGGCCTGAGAAGAGTACTTAGCCGAAGAGGAACTGGTCTTCTCAGATCTCTTCGCGCGTTTGATGCATAACTTCTCCAAACTCCGGTTGCATCCTTTAGCTGTGCTCTTAGCACTGGGTCTGTCACCGAAGCAAACTGGAGAGAGCCCAGTACCCTCTCCTGTTCGCGTCTTGATATCCTTTCGGAATCTAGAAGTCTCTTGACAGAACCCGCTATCTCCTTCCTTTTCTTCGCCGGGATGGAGAAACGGTGTGACAAAAGGTCCCAGTGGATTCCCAGCCACTGGAACTTTTGAGATGGAAAAAGTCGAGACTTTTTTCTGTTGATCTTAAAGCCTAGGTACTTTAGGAACTGGATCACTTGACTGGAAGCTTGCAAGCATTCTGTCTCGGATGCTGCCCACACCAACCAGTCGTCCAGGTAGGCTACTACCTGAATTCCCTTTAGGCGTAATTGTTTGAGAGCTACGCTCGCAAGCTTCATAAAAATCCTTGGGGCTATGTTTAGCCCGAATGGCATGTCTCTGAAGGCGTATAGTCTTCGTTGTAGCCTGAACCCTAGGTAGGGGGAGAGTCGACGGCTGATTGGAATGTGCCAATAGGCGTCTGACAAGTCTATAGAGACGGAATATGCCCTCTTGGGCAGTAAGGTCCTTATGTGTTGCAGTGGTAGCATTTTGAATTTGCAATTCACTATGAACTTGTTGAGTGGCGACAAGTCCAGAATGACTCTGAGCTTTTCCGAGTCTTTCTTGGGAACACAAAACAGCCTCCCTTGGAATTTGATGGACTTCACCTTTCGGATCACATTTTTCTCCAACAGTTCTTGAACGTACTCCTCCAGAACGGGGGTGGAGTGTTGGAAAAACCGAAGGCACGGGGGTGGAGTGCTGTACCAGCTCCAGCCCAGTCCATTCTTGAGTAGGCTGTGGGCCCAGGGATCGAAGGTCCACCGATCCCGAAATTTCAGAGGTCTCCCTCCTACCGGTATCATCTCACTTGGACTGCCGTCCTGAGGTCTTGCCTCCCTGACCACGACCACCCCTGAATCCCCTTCCCCTTGAGGGGCGCCTAGACGAGCCTCTGGCTGCTCCTCTAGGCTTTGCTCGAAAGGAAGTAGACTGCCCTTCGAACGCTGAGGTGAATGCCGTGGACTGTGTCGACACGGCCTGGGGTACCCACTGAAAAGTGGTCCGGGTTTGTGCCACGATCTGGGGCACTGGAGGCAATGGCAATTGCAGTTGCTGTTGCTGTCTAAAAGGCTTGGCTGGCCGAGACGGTAGCCTAGTCCTCATAGTCTTCCTCTTTGGTTGAGGACCCTCATCCGGGGAAGACTTTCTTTTGATAGCCAGGCCCCACTTCTGGAGAAGGTTTCTATTCTCCAAGGCGGCCTTATCAACAACTTCTTTGACCAAGTCGGTAGGGAAAAGGTCTTTTCCCCAAATGTTGGAGGAGATTAGTTTCCTTGGCTCGTGCCTCACCGTAGCCGAGGTGAACACGAACTCCCTACAAGCTCTCCTTGCCTTGACGAAGCCATAAAGGTCCTTCGTCACTGTGGCCAGATGAGTCTTGGCCACCACCATGAACATTTCATGGACCTTGGGGTCACTTGCCATCGTCTCAAGAGTAGTCTGAAGAGACATTGAGGCAGCCAGTCTTTCTTTGGTCTCGAACTCTCTTCGCAAAAGAAAGTCAGACAGCTTAGGGAGGTCCTCGCCGAACTGACGTCCGGCAATATCAGCCTCCAACTTTCCAACTGAGAACGTAAGATGGACGTCCTTCCAGTCTTTGTGGTCCATAGGTAGGGCCAGCGACAAGGGTTTACACTCCTCCAGGGAGGGGCAAGGCTTGCCGGCCTCGACTGCTTTTAGTACAGCCGCAAACCCTTTCTGTGAAAAGGGGAAGGCTCTAGCAGGTGAGGACACAAAGGAAGGGAGCATCTTGCTCAATGCAGCTACCTTTGAGTTAGAGAAGCCCCTCTCCTTCATCGAGGATGAAAGTAGAGCTTGAGCCTTAGCATGGTCCATCACTATGACCTCCTTCAGCTCTGTCTCCTCCTTTGAAGCTGGTTCCTTCCTCAGCCGGACATAACAGTCCGGATATGATGCCTTGCTGGGCCAGAATTCCACCTCCTCCAGGGGAACTGAGCCCAGCTTATCTGAGATGACGATCTTTCCAGTCGTCATCGGCATGTGCTCAGCATACCTCCATGGGTTAGCATCTGAGCACAAGGGAAGGTCTTTCACATTGAGCTTTTTCTGGGGCCCATGTGATTCTGCAAGGCACTGCATCCGCAGTTCCATTGCAGCCGCCTTCTCCTGATTCTCCTTCTGCATTTGTTGGATCATTCCAACAATAGAAGAGAGGGCCTGTCCCAGCTCTACTGGGAGACCGGCCGATGTTGAGGGAATAGGCTCCGGAATCTGAACCGGAGTAGCCGACACCTCGTCGACCTCTTCCTCTACAACGTCTGGGGCTTGAACTTCATCCTGGGCTTCTGCCAGGAGGTCTTCCTCCAGATGCTTGTCCACGTCAGACATCCTGTCATCTAACTGGATGTCTTGCATCGCGACCGCGACTTCAGCATCCACCTGGATCTGAACTTGGGGGATCTCCTCTTGAGGCTGGGGAATCACTCCTTCAGCTGATGCCTTAGGGAAAAGATACGCACTCATCTTCTCACTTGGAAGATAAGGGCCAGAGGTGTTCTTTTGGAAGCCCCTTACCCAGGTACGAAGCTTCTCCCTTGCTATATCCCTTGATTCCGCCGTCCTAGGGGAATCAAAGGCCTCAGTAATCAGGTTAGTGCACACAGTACATACCTGAGGGTCCCAATACCGGAGATCATCCTTGGAGACAGCGCATGCTGCGTGTCTCCTACAAAACTCATGTCCGCAGAGGTTCTTGCTGCGGACGTTGCAGAAAACCCTTCCGCACTTCGGAGAGTCCTTCTGTAAAGAGAAGAAATTTCCATGAGTATCAAGTGAACTATGTATCACTGGATATGCATAGTATAGCATAACAATTCAGAAAGGAAAGACACACACTTGTGTTTCCCTCACAACCCATTGCTGCAGCCTTCCAGATAATAAAATCGAATGGTTAATCTCTTCTAGAGTAACCAATGCAAAGTTTCCAGAGGAAACAGGTGGAGCTCACACCTAAGCAATGATTTTAAAATCCTGGATAATAGACAGGAAAGAACTCACTTTCCTATCTGTAGGGCAACGGCAGAGGGCTGTGCAAGAAAACACAAAAGTGTTAGAACACACAGTGCTGTACCAAAACCCATACTCTAGTTTTCTTCTTACAGTATCTGTTATACTGAAGAATACTGGTACAGTATAGGAGGTTATGTGCCGGCGGCACTTGCCGGCCGGCACACACCATAACTAGCTTTAAAGTATACTACTTAACAGCTATAAGGCGGCAGAACGCTGGTTCAAATGCATGTGCCGGCCGGCAGCAACTGCCGGCCGTAACAGCCAATGTCGGCCGGCAATGACTGCCGGCCGGCAACTACACAAGGGAGTACCCGGCTGCCGGCCACACTCTTGGCGACCGGCAGACAAGGGCTGACATTAGCCGGCCGGCAAAGGTACAGGACCGATGCCAGGCAGCCGGGTCGGGTACAGCACTAGAAGAAAAACAGAATGGATGCCGGGATAAGAGTGTACACTACCTCCAAGCATGGCAATCCAAAAGAGTGCATATAAGGAAGGGGAGAATCTAATTCAGGCTTCCTGACCAATTCCGTCTGACTCTGCAGGCAGGCATGGATGAGGGACCAAGGGAGGTCCGGGCAGCACTCAAAACAGAAGACCCGGCAAGGGACTGAGTCAATTCCACATCCTAACCTATTCTAGGTCCAGATGTAGAATGACGTACAGTACTGTAATGGCTAGGCCATTACGGAGATAGAGGGGGAAGGGACAAAAGAGGGTCCTACCAACCTTGCTTTAGTGACGGATCACCCGCAGCCAAGAAACTCATCTTAGCCTAAGGGAGATCCAAGGGGGAAGGCCAGCAATACTTGCCAGCTCCCAGAGCACCAAAGCAAGGAAGGTGTTGCTACTCCCAGGGAAAGAAACTTATCCTCCCCCGAGAACAGCAACAAGGACTAGTCTGGCAGATCACAAAAGAAGGAATCATCTCGTACAGAAACCTTCGGTAGTGACCTAAGGAGGCTAAGCCTCCTATGTCTGTGTCAGGCCAGCGAGGGAGACTCTACCCCAAGCCAGACAAACACAGACTTCAGACTAAAAACTCTGTTGTTCTGTCCCTCTTTGAACCAGACTTACAGGAACAGGAAGGTACAGTAACACTCCAGTATAGTTTTATCAAAAATTCATTCAGATAAACCACTTAGGGATAAGCCCAAGGCTTAAACAGAGGGAAAGGGATTGCATACCTTCTCCGAAGAAAAGAAAGCAACCGGGGAGTATGAGAAAGTATACTAAGGCTCTATAAGCAACTTAGCCTAGGCACCAAGAGAATCGATTTCCTAAATCACCGAAACTCACTCGTATACTATCTTGGAAATATTCCACATAATCTTAAATGTATAAAACATAGCCTAAAGCTTCAATAAAATTTTAATACACTCGGAAAAACCAAAATCATGCATGAAGTACTAGGACCAAACGACTAGGCTACATGGCCTAGCATAGGCCAGAATTGGCGAATACTTCGCCAAAATAATACTAAAGCACGAAAGGAAATCCTATGTAACGCTAAATAGCTAAAATTTATTAAAGCAAAACAACTGGGAATGTCGCTCTGACTAACTAAACTTATACCTAGCGAGCGACAGCGTCCATGACGCCTCCGGTAACAAAGATTAAACCTTATTAATCACTTAAAAATTACCAAGAGCCTACATTTATACATAAAAGACATGGTACTCAACTTATCAGAGGCCGACGAAGTTGGAGAAGCCATGAAAAGTAGAATAAATCCAAGATTTGCGAGAAACACAGGAAAAAACACCGAGTTGT
>NC_090736.1:50914604-50937104 GCF_036898095.1 Palaemon carinicauda | reverse complement strand
TCCTATTTATAGCTTACCCTATCC
The DNA here is from genome assembly GCF_036898095.1 of Palaemon carinicauda. Taxonomy (NCBI): domain Eukaryota; kingdom Metazoa; phylum Arthropoda; class Malacostraca; order Decapoda; family Palaemonidae; genus Palaemon; species Palaemon carinicauda. Next base: position 50,937,080 of record NC_090736.1, on the reverse strand, counting down.
AAGCTAATATAAAATATTATATGTATGCTGAAATTTGAGAATTTCACCGAATACTTATATGCTTTTCTTTCTTTACAGGAGGATCATCCCGAGTGCGGGAATAGTTTTTGCTGGGTCCGTAGTAAGAACTTCTATGGCCACGACATGTGCAGGGCCCATGCTCGCTGCACATTCACCAAGGGGGCTCTCAAGTACTGGGACCCACAGGTATGTACCATTTGTGAAAAACTGGTAAGAGAGGCTTTTGATGATCAAAAGTCCACTGAGTCAAGGGACGCAGCAAGGGAAATGGTGCGTAAATGGGTTAGAGGTTTCCAGAAGAACACTTCTGGTCCATACCTTCCTAACAAAAAGATGAGGGCATCTTCGGATGCAGTTATTCCTTAGGCTCAACCTGAGATTACCCTGGTTCAGGTTCCGGTAGAATCTGAAGTTTCGGATGCCTTAGAGAGCATCCAGTTAGAGGACAACATGTCAGTTGTCTCAGAGGAGACTGAGAACAATCTCCTACTGGAGGAATTGGATCAGGCGGATGACGTTCCACCTGAGACAGAAACCGAGAAAGCCGGAACGATTTCGGTATCATTGGCCACAGTGAATGAGCCGGTGCCTTCGACATCCTCCACTGCACCCCCAACTAGATTCGATCACGAGTACGTTGCACTCGTTGCTGTCCATGATGCAGGACATCCAAAAGAAATCATCCGAGAAGGAGGCCTCTCTTTGGACTGAGATGCATCAGCTAGTTGCAACACGTTTGGCCCCGAAGAAGCTAAACGTAAAAGATCTCCCCGCCTTCTCTGACGTTAACCCCTGGAGGTATGTAGAGCACATGCCCATGTCGGAGGGGAAGATCTTCCTCTCAGAAAAACTGGGCACTGTCCCAGTGGAGGAAATTGAGTTCTGGCCCTACCCGGATTGCTATGTCCGTCTCAGGACGGAACCTGCATCCAAAGAGGAAACAGAGCCGAAGGAAACTATTGTCCTTGAACTCTCTAAGGCTCAGGCCTTATATAACACCACCTTAAAAGAGAGGGCCTTTACTAGCTCTAAGGTGCCGGCTCTCAGCAAGAAGCACCCGTCCTTCAATGCTGATCCTAAACGTGCCTTTCCCTTTATGGACAAAGGGCTCAAGGCACCCTTAAAGGCAGGTGGGATGCTGACAGGTCCCAACCTTTCCTCTGAGCTAACGTAAAGATGGCTAACATTACATGATTTATTTGGGGAGACCTCGACCCTTGTCTGTTGATGCAATAGACTATCCCCTTGCTGTCAAGGACTAGATGGATATGAATGTTCTTCTTCAAGTGTAATTTCTTGAGGGACAAGAAGACTGCCATGGCCTCCAGAATATTGATGTGGAATTGTTGAAATTTCTGAGACCAACAGCCTTGCACTTTCTTGAGCGGGGTATGACCCCCCCCCCCCCCCAACCAACCATCCAACGAGGCGTTCGTATGAAGTGTCACTACCCTAGGAGGAAAGCGCAACGGTACTGTCTAGGAAAGACTTTTGGTAGTGGACCACGGTTGAAGTTCCCTGCGTAGTAAGACTGGAGTCTGCTTCTGACGGTCGCAAAGAGCTTTGGAGGCTATCCGTTTCCAAACTCTGGTTGCATCCTTGAGACGTACTTTGATGACAGGGTTCGTTACCGAGACGAATTGTAAAGATCCTAGAACCCTCTCCTGGCGTCGCCTGGTGATCGCTTCCGACTTGATCAGAGACCTGACTGACTTCACTATTTCCTTCCTCTTGAAGGGAGGAATAGATAGGGAATGACACTTGAGGTTCCAACAAATCCCCAACCACTGGAAGTCTTAAGCTGGGACCAGTCTTGATTTCTTGAAGTTGATCTGAAATCGGAGAGACTGAAGAAACCGTACAACTCAAGTGGCTGCTTCCGAGCACTCCGGTGCCGAGGAGCCCACACAAGCCAGTCATCCAGGTACGCCACTACTTGAAGGCATTTTTCCCGAAATTGCTGAACAACTGCGTCGATAAGCTTTATGAAAATCCTCGGAGCTATGTTAAGCCCGAATGTCATAGCTCTGAATACATAGCCCTTTTTCTCCAGGCTGAAACCAAGGTAGGGGGAGAAGCGTCGACCTATCGGAAGATGCCAATAAGGGATACCCATGTCCACCATACATAAAGAAGCCTCAAAAGTGGAAGGAGTAAGGCCTTTATGTTGATCTGTAGTTGAATTCCCATACAGTCAGTAGAGAACCCATCTTAGAGTAGAGCCGCCCGTTGAGATACTACCACTAGAGAGGTATTGGATCCTTTGACTGGCCAGTCATTAATGCATTGGATCCCTCTCTCTGGTTACTGCTTATTTTTTCTTTGCCTACGCTTGCACAGAATAGTCTGGCCTATTCTTTACATATTCTCGTCTTTCCTCATACACCTGACAACAATGAGATACTAAACACTTCTTCACCCAAGGGGTTAATTACTGTACTGCAATTTGTTCAGTGTACTTTCCTCTTGGTAAGGGAAGAAGAGACTCTTTAGCTATGGTAAGGAGCTCTTCTAGGAGAAGGACACTCCAAAATTAAACCATTGTTCTCTAGTCTTGGGTAGTGCCATAGCCTCTGTACCATGGTCTTCCACTGTCTTAGGTTAGAGTTTTCTTGCTTGAGGGTACACTTGGGCACAGTATTCTATCTTATTATTATTTTTTTTTCTTCCTCTTGTTTTTTTGAAATGGTGTGTTGGGCAGGCTTAATAGAAGGGCCATGGATGCCTGGTGGTTTATCAAGAGGTTGTCTTTTCCTTTTCTGATTCTTTTTCTTCTCAAAACCATCCTTACTGTCCTCCTTCAGTTGAAGTGGCTATCCTGGAGGGTATTTAGCCTTGCATGGTGCATCGGCTCCTCCATGTTGACCAGTTTTTCCGACTTTTTACTATAGTCTATGGGTTTCATCAATCACTTTATTTATAATTCTGTACATATTGTTTTTGTTATAATTCTTGTTAATCTAGTTTTTAAGTATGATGTCTCATTTTTATTTCTATTAATTCATATGCTGTCTGCAGACATTGAGCGAAATCCGGGACCAGTACGTCCTAGATTTTGTCAACGTCGTCTTCTGTATTGCAATATTCGTGGTCTTCATGCAAATATCCAAGACCTTATAGTTGCATCCAGACAGTATGATATTCTTTTGTGCTCAGAAACTTTGGTTTCTAATATGAGGCACTCATCTGAGCTCCTTATAACTAGTTTTAAGAAGCCAATAATGTTGAAATGTGATGCCATCCCTAGGGCTAGGGGAATGGCGGTGTATATTAGGACCGAGTACCCTGCTTCTCATAAGTCCTACTATCAATGTGGATGTCATGAGATTCAGGTAATAAAAGTTTGTGGCAGGCATAACAACTTTTATTTGTGTTCGATCTACCGGAATCCAGACATGGATGATTCTATTTTCGATTGTCTTCTTACCATTATGGCTAAGATACAAGAAGATGATAGAAAGGCTTCTTTTGTCTTTGTTGGTGATTTTTTTTGCTCACCATAGGGAGTGGTTAAGTTCTATCTCTCCTACCGATCGCTATGGCTTAAGAGCTTTAGACTTTGCCTCTGAATCAGGCTGTGAGCAAATCATAAATGAAGCTACTCACAGGTCTGGTAATTGCTCAGACCTCTTATACACTGACTCCCCTGGCGTTATAACTAGTAAGGTTGGTTCTCCAGTCGGGACATCTGATCATGCCTTGATTCCATTAGTAGTGAAGACTGAGCAGCCTGTCCCTGATATATCATACTCTTGTAAAATTTATATGAAATCCCAAGCAGACTGGAATGGGATTCTGCATGATCTTTTGTGCTTGAATTGGTCACACTTATATAGTAGTGTAGATCCTGTTGTCCCTTTGAATGAGAATCTTGTCAACATAATTGATAGGTGTATCCCTTCTCGTGTGCTAAGGTACCGAGTGAAGGACAAACCTTGGTTCAATGATGATTGTAGACGTGCTTTTTTGGAGAAGCAGGAGGCCTATCATCTTTGGAAGGGTAACAGATCAGATTTGACCTGGAACAACTATACTCAGCTTCGAGCACTTGCACAGAGAGTTTATGCCTCAACTGAAAAGGAGTACAATTTAACCATAAAAGAAACCCTTTCTGGTACAACTCAGAAACATAAATGGTGGTCTACTCTTAAATCTGCACTCTTTGGTGTAGATGCAACAGTTCCTCCTTTACTTAAATCAGATGTCTCAGTCACTCAAAGTCCAAAGGAAAAGGCAACCCTTTTGGATGATGTTTTTGACAGTAAACAGGGTAATGAAAAACTTGAAGTTCCTCATTCCTGTTTTCCTGAGGCTAAACTAACTAGTTTAGCTTTTCGATCTCTTGAGATTAAAGCTCTGTTGATGGACCTTGATGCTTATGGAGGTGTAGACCCAAATGGTATTTTTCCTTTGTTTTTTATAAAGACAGCAGATTTCTTAGCTCCAAAGTTATCTGCTATTTTGCGCAAGTTAGCAAGAAGAGGAGCTTTTAGCACTTGTTGGAGAATTGGTAATGTTACTCCTCTATGTAAATGTGTTTGTGGTAGCTCAAGTCCCACTGATTACCGCCCAATTTTCATAACTCCCATATTATCTAAAGCTTTAGAACGTCTTCTGGCAAAACGTCTTAATAAGTTTGCTGAAGGTAATCATCTATTCTCTAGTTTGCAATTTGGTTTTCGTAACGGCCTTGGAGCATGTGATGCCCTTCTTACAATCTCCAATGCTGTACAGAAATCCCTTGATTGTGGTCAGGAAGTTTGTATGACTGGCCTTGATTTTAGTTTTGCCTTTGACTGTGTTAATCCTGAGGCTCTTGTTTTCAAACTGAAACAGTTGGGAGTGGGTGGGTCGTTTCTTAGCATTATTATTGATTTTTTAAGTAATAGATCTCAAAGAGTTGTTGTTGATGGGCCACATAGTGAGTATAGGAATGTGATATCCGGTGTTCCACAGGGTATTGTTTTTGGCCCATTACTTTTCATACTATATACACATGACATGTTGTTTGGCCTAGAAAACAAGCTTGTTGCATATGCAGATGATGCTACTCTCTTTGCATCAATTCTATCCCCTGAATGTAGATCTAGGGTTGGTGAATACCTTAATAGCGATTTAGCTAGAATTAGTGCATGGTGCAAATCATGGGGTATAAAGTTGAATCCTAACAAAACTCAAAGTATGATTGTAAGTAGGTCAAGGACGGTGGCTCCCTAACTTCCGGATCTCAGTTTTGATAATCTTTCTTTAAATTTGTATGACTCTTTTAAAATTTTAGGTGTGATTCTCGACAGCAAATTTACTTTTGAGAAACACATTAGGTCTGTGTCTTCTTCAATTGCACAAAAAAATTGGCTTATTGAGAAAGTCTTATAAGATTTTCGGTGATCAATCTATTCTGAAGAAGTCTTTTAATTCTTTCATTCTACCTTGTTTTGAGTATTGTTCTCCTGTCTGTTCAGCTGCTGATTCTCATCTTAATTTGTTGGACAGAAACTTACGGTCTATTAAATTTCTTATTCCTGATCTAGGTATTAATCTTTGGCACCGTCATTCAATTAGTTCATTGTGCATGTCAGAGTTATGAACAACCTTATGTAGTTTTTCATAACTCTGACCATCCTTCACATTCAGATCTCCCTGGACAATTCTATCCTGTTCATAATACTAGGCAGGCAGTTAATTCTAATAGCCAGGCCTTCTCCATCATGAGGCTCAATACTACACAGTATTCTAGAAGTTTTATTCCAGCTGTTACCAAGTTGTGGAATGATCTTCTTAATCGGGTAGTTGAATCAGTAGAACTTCAAAAGTTCAAAGCTGGAGCAAATGTTTTCATGTTGACCAAGCTGACATGAGTCTTTTTATAGTTTATATATGACATATCTGACGTTGTTAATAGTTTATATACGACATATCTGTTTTGACGTTGTTACTGTTTTTAGAATGATTTATTGTTAATTTATTCTCATCATTTATTTATTTCCTTTCCTGCCTGAGTTATTTCTCCCTACAGGAGCCCTTGGGCTTATAGCATCTTGCTTTTCCAACTAGGGTTGTAGCTTGGCTAGTAATAATAATAATAATGAAGTGGTCTCAAATAAGAACAGAAAGGCATGTGCCCTAGAGGTACCAGCGTTGCCGGAAGAACCGGCAGTGCTAGGGGGTAGTGGCATTGCTGCCAGCGTCCTAAGTGCCCTAAGGCGCTGGCACAGTTATCACTCCCATAGACTAATGCTAGCCCCGCCGCCAGTAACGGCAATGCCGGCAGGGGCAATGGTGCCTATGACGGTGGAGATAAACAGCAAGGGTTTCTGCAGACACTCTGCCCTAGGTGAAGGCAGTGTCGCCAGTAGCGGTACTGGCATACGTAGCAACGCATCGCCAGTACAGGTACTATAGGATAGTGTGCCGTTAGGTTGCGGTAAAGCCGTTAGGTACCAGCACTGCTGTCAGTCTGATAGCTTACCCCTCAAAGAGAAGCATGCTGACAGCCATGGAGGGCCAGATCCTAGAGGGAACAAGCCCCCACAATCAACAAATGCAAATACACAGGAGCATAATGATAAAATGAGCATTCCTTAACAATCCCCAGAACAGAGGCGATGGCAAAGAAGTCAGGCTCAGAAAGAAATCTGGATTCAATCCGAGGGTTACCCCAACAAAAAAGAGTCTCTAGACAGTAACACTCAAGGCTGCCGCACCCTGAATCCCAGGAAAAGTAGAAAAAACTTTAAAACAAATGCCACGCTGTCAGAGACGGCGAAGCCAGAATAAAATGATTATAATATGCCACAGGTCGATCGAGAAATCTTAGAGGCTAGGAGGTAAAGGCAGTACTGGAAAGTCGGCACACTGACATGTTGAGATCACCTCTCGCAAAGGGGAGCTCCAATGGACTGCACAGTCCTAGCATGGAAGATCACGAACGAATGCAGCATGGCGAACCAACGGATTTGCCGACGAGGGTTAGGCTAATCCTAAAGGCAGCAAGTCGATCGAGAAATACCGGAGGCTAGGAGGAACGGCAGTACAGGAAGTCAGCGCACCGACATAAGGAGATTATCTTTCGAAAAGGGGAACTCCAAAGTACTGTACAGTCCTAGCATGGGAGATTATGAGTGAATGCAGCATGACGGACAAGAGCCTAATAGATAAAATAAACCGGAGGATCGAAGGCAGGCGGGCATAAAGGCTCAGTAAACTAGTATAACCGAGGTAAAAAAAAACCCTAAGGGAAAATGGCCACTGCCAACGAGTCCAATAAGAAAGACCTGAACGCCATCCGCGAGCCCGTCTCCAACTAAAACTTTACCACTCTCTGGCCGGAACTGACACGCACCAAAATAAAACTAAAATACATTAATGCAAGGTAAATGCAATCACAAAATAGAGCCCAAGGAATCGTAATGCTAAAATAAGGCTAGCTAACGTGAAACTAGTAAAATAAAACTAAATGAACACGAGATATAAGGGCGGTCAGGTACACAACATCACGCCCAAAGCAAGCTGGACTCGGAGCGCCCGGCTCCCTCATCACCTAAAAAGTTAAATAACCATTCCCCAAAGGGATGTAAAACACCTACAGCTAAATCAAACTGTAAAGGAAGATGGTACTCAACTTAGACGACAAAGAAGAAGCCATCATACGAGGAAAAACTCCAAAAAACTGAAAAGGGTGCACAACGAAATAACTACGTCTGTAGTAAGACACTGCGAACAAAGGAATAACTCATCAGATGACTCACAGGTGCACCATAGCGGGAGAGGATATGTAACGGCTCCACACTTATCCTTCCCCCTAGTTGACTAGACTTGGTAAAGTCTGTTGGGGGTCCAGATATCTATGGACAAAGGAATAACTCATCAGATGACGCACGGGTGCACCATAGGGGGAGAGAATATGTAACGGCTCCTCACTTATCCTTCCCCCTAGTTGACTAGACTGGGTGAAGTCTGTTGGGGTCCAGATATCTATGGTTATCTACGGATATGTCCCTGATTATATAGGATATCTTCGAATAGTCGTTCCGGGGGTTAGGACCCCGTGATACCTGATGGTAATTCTCTTGTAATATCACTCGCAGAAATATTATACAGTAGGAAACTGCCGAAGGGATCTTCCATCAGGACGACTTGGCTCAAGCCCAAATATATATATATATATATATATATATATATATATATATATATATATATATATATATATATATATATATATATATATATATATTTGGGCTCGGCCATGTCGTCCTGATGGAAGGTTCTTCTAGGTAGCTTTCTAAGGAATATTTGCTACAGTGATACTCCCAGAGAATTAACCAAAGGTCTCCAGAATTCTAGTTCCTGGTGCGAGTATCCTTAACATAAATTTAAGGATATCGCATAATATCAGGGGACGTATTTTTAGATACAACACATAGCAATCTTCACCTTGAATTGTAAAAAAATATTGATACAAATAAAACATTTTTCAAGAAATTGAATCTCAAACTTTATTCAAATTAGATAGTTAATCAATTGAGTTAAGTAACACCTTGAATTTGTACGTGCATGGATTTCCATGTTTCCACGGTCCTTGGATACATCACTAAATGACAGACGTCAGACCTAACAAGGACGCGGAAAAAGCTCTGACAAGACAGTTCAAAAGTACTGCTACTGTCGCCAGAGACAAGATGGACGGTTATCGGTTTCGAAAAATTCTGAGGATTCGATAGTTGGCTGGTCGGGTAATCAATTTCTACTTACTTCATTTTTTGTTGATGGATTTTTTCCCAGAAGTACTGATGTGGTAATGAAGCTCAAGAGACTTCCTGTTGAATCACGAGCCTTCATAAGGTGTACGAAATTGAACATGAGAAAATAAGCTCATCGTGTGGGGGTTCGAGGTGAAGGACAATACATGGTGGAGGACGACGGCTGAGTTCCAAGATCTTCGTTGCTGGCTGCCTAACTCGGGTAAGTTCATGTATTGCAGATCCAAAGGTGTTATGTGTACTTAGTCGGCGATAGTGTACTATACACTTAAAGGTCATTGAGGCAAGGCCCTTCATTAATTTTTCAACCTTCAGTGACTTGATTAACGTATTGAGTATAAAATCGTTTGAGATTTAAGTTTCTTGTTTTAGCCTCGGTACCCTTTTTTTTATTTTAATTGTGTTTGGGATGGCAACCAGACGCTCCCTATAACTTGTCTTTTTTTCCTGTAAGTTGGAGTTTTGCTAAAAGGGGTGGAACCTTGGAGTGAAGAGAGGTCAAGAGCTATCATCTTGGAACTAACAGGACACTTTCGTCAATGTAGACGGGGGATTTATTACTTAATTTCATGAAGCTATAGCCTTCAATAACTTCAGTCTTGATTCCAGTTTTATATTAAAGTATATAATTTTCATAAATTTTATCTTGTCCTCATTAGTCTTTCCATCCTCAAAGTTACTCTAGTAATCTTTTCGATAAAATTTAGCGAACGAATAGATTGAACTCTTTGAGGGGGAAGAGTGGTGAACGAAAGGGAAGCCGTTATCTAGGTACCCGGTGGACCTCCTATCCATACTACCACCGGCCGCAATTCCTTCTTCTGTAGCATTTAAGCTAAGTACGCTCCCAACCTTTCCCCGGTGTTTGTTACGGATTTCAGGAATATTAATTATGCAATCTCCAGCATCTTCATCCTCTGGAAAGTTGAGTATTTATTCTTTCCTGTGTATAATTTTAGGCTCCCTTCTCACAGTTAAATTCGTATAATTTAAGTGTGTTTGGCTGAGCGTAGCCGCAACCGGAGGAGGCCATTTTAAGACCGCTATCGCACATTATTATTGCATTTTTATTTAGTCAGTAGAGCGACATTCCCGGTATTTAGCTTTAAATTTAGCTAGTTAGGCAAATTATACTAGTGAAGATTATGGATACGATATTATTTTATTCCTCTTCCTAAATGTGACTTTACTTTTCGTATACGCCGGGGGCCCCAGCGGTACCATACATGGCCGCGGTCCCCACCGGAGTTAGGCTAGTAAATGTATACGTTAGTAAAGTAATTCCTCATGTTTAACCTCACCCTATCGTTCCTTATTAATTCGGATTGGGACATACATCCCCTAGAATTTATGGATAAGGTTCGATATTTATTCTCTTTTAGAGAAAAGAGGCTAAACCCTTCCTCCCTCTCTGAGCCGCTGCCATTACAGGCGGCAACCTCTATCTTTCGTCATTGCCGTTGAGTAGAACTCCGGCTTGACCTAGATAGTAATAACACCGTCTTTCTTCCTTGCCGCCGAGTACTACGGCTTTGCAGCCTACAATGTCGCCGACAGGGGAATCTTTGTTCCTCTGCCGCCCACGACGTCATCGGCACAGTAAGCCATGCTTCCTAAGTTCACGGTCGAAGGTAGGTGGCATACCTGCCTCCTTCTTTCTCACCTGTGAACTATAAGACACTTTCCCCTCTCCCCTCTGTCCTTTAGTGTCGGCCTAGCTGTCACAACATTCTCTCACTGGTACTCAGACAGTCATCCCGGCTTGCCGGGTTGACTGGGTTGCCGGCTGGGACCCTACCAGCAGCGGTTAGGCAGCCACCTCTGTCGCTTCCTCCTTATGTCTTTCCTTCACCGGATGTGAATGCCCCGGCGGGAAAGACTGAGCCGGCCCTGACAGCAGCCAGTGGGAAACCCAACATACTGTTGAGAATTCTTCAGTCCTCTCTTGGTCTGCCATCCACAAACCTTGCAACCGGCGGTATAGACGGCAGCAGACTTTTGTGGATGGATGGAAGCTAGAATCAGATGGATTCCTCCCCTTCTATTAGAACTCTCATTCTGGCAAAGAGACAGTAGGCACCAGGATAGTCCTCCTACACTTCTAGTTACTGTGCTAAACCATAATAATAGGAAACCCTCCTTTCTATTCTTTCTCTCTCTCTCTCTATCAGTTAGTGCCGCCAGGTACTAACCTAACTCCGGTAGTGTGCCGGTAAAACTACAGTATACAACAATACAGTAGTACAAGTAATTTCTAACATACTCTGTGTATCCTATCACAGTCTATTGTTGGGACCGCATACAATGTTGAGGTTGAGTAATCCCTCAGCACCCAGATGAATCCTTTGATCATCAGGACCCATATAAAACACAAATCAATATTAATATACTTCAGGTGGAGAAGTTAGTATAAATATTTACTAACCCCGTCTCTACGTACGAGAGTCGTTTCACCCTGTATTCTCCCTTATAGGGAATCTAAATATTAATATTGATGGAGGTCTCAGCGATTGCCTGGGAGAGGAATCACAGATATGTGTCTTTCCTATTTCCTTTCTAGCTAAGTATCCTAAGTTATTAATTACAATAGTAAGTATTACTATTAAATTTATGCATTTATATCAATGATATAAACAACTGAATACTCATCAAATCCTTTTCCTTTACAGGAGGAGCCAATGGTAATATGTGCAACCACAAGAGTAAGGACTATTGTAGGCATACGAAGTGCAGGTATCATGCCCCCTGCTGCATCGTATCTGGATCCCTGAGGTAATGGGACCCGAAGGGTTGCTCCAACTGCTCGACCTTGCCAACCAACGGCTTTGGAGAAGCCATCCCTTCCTCCACAGAGGCTAGACATACAGCAAGGGAAACCCTTCGTTGGTGGGTAAGAGTGTTCCAAAAGAACTCTCCGGGACCTTACCTGCCCAAAAAATCTATCAGGTGCCTTCTGTTCCCTAAGGCTCAGCCTCCCTTCATCCAACTGAAGATCGACGCGGACATCCACAAGGCACTTGAAGGTATTGACATCCACCAAGAACGGATGTCGGAAGTGTCTACCAACACTGAACAGGACCTACTGCAAGAAAGTCCTGAAGAAAACGTGGTTCAACCACCTACGGAGGAAGAAGGATCTGTTTTGACGGTGACTGAGACGCCAAGTTCACCGTGACGGAATATCAACCTATGCCGTCGACCTCTTCAGCCCCAACTCCCCAACCGACTACACAGGTCGACACGAGTGAGGCTCTCCTATTGTCGATCCAGCAGATGTTGGAAGTGTTCCGGAAGGAACAAGAGGAGATGAAACAGGACATCCAACAGTCGAAGAGAGGTACAAGAAGGGAAGCGCCCCGGAACTTCCAGAGGCTCTACTAAACCCCTTAAAATATCAGACCTCCCTCACTGCTCCCAAACCAACCCCTGGAGGTATACGGAGCACATGCCCATGATGAATGGGAAGCTATTCATCTCCAAGAAGTTGGGGGCCAAGCCACTTGAAGATCTTAAATTCTGGCCCAGCTTTTCAGCCTACCCAGATTGTTACATGAGACTGCGAGATGAGCCTGCATCCCGCGAGGAGACGGTACCAAAGGGAATCATTGTCTTCGAACATGACAGGGCACAAGCCATCCTTACCAAGACCCTGAAAGGAGCCGGATACACCAACTCCAAAGTCTCAGCACTGAGCAAGAGGCTTCCAACCTTTATTGCTCCTTCCTCCAGAGCTTTCCCCTTTTCGGAGAAAGCTCTCAACTGTGTCATTAAAGCAGTTGAAGAGGGCAAACCCTGCCCAATCCTAGAGGAATGTAAGCCATTATCTCTAGCTATGCCTACTTGCGAGGAGAAGTGGAAAGAAATACATCTAACCTTCTCTGTCTCGAAGTTGGATCTAGGGATAGAAGGACAACAGTTCAATGAGAACCTTCCAAAGTTGCCAGATAATCTCTTGAGAAGGGAACAGGAGACGAAAGAAAGACTTGCCGCCTCACTGTCTCATCAGAACTGTTTGGAAATGTGTGCAGGCCTACATAACACCCCAGACATGTACATCGTCTTGGCCAAGTCTAACTTGGGTACCCTTGTGAAGGACTTGTATGCCTTATTCAGGTCAAAGAGGACCTGTAGAGAGCACATGTTCTCCGCAGCAACGGTGAAACACAAGCCCTGAAAACTGATTTCATCATGTATCTTGGGCAAAGACCTTTTCCCACAGGATGTGGTTCAAGAAGTCGTTGCCAAAGCAGCCACGGAGAATAGGAACCTTCTCCAAAAGTGGGGCATGTCTTCAAAGAGGAAGTCTTCCTCAGACGGAGGTCCCCAGCCTAAGAACAGGAAGGCAAAAAGACCACGTAGACCTGCACAACTTCCGGACCATAGCCCAGCCTCAAACCACCTTCCAGATGGTTCCTCAACAGCTAGTAGCCCAGTCACCTATGTTTAACCCAGGCTTTGAGAGGCACTCAACCACCTTTTGGCCCTACAAAGGTAGAGGCCTAAGAAGAGGTTCCTCCGGAAACCCCCCAAGGGGTAGAGGAGGACGCGGTCACGGTAACATGTCCTCAGGAACCCCTAAGCAATGAGGGGTTCCAGGTAGGGGGCAGACTTTTTCACTTTCGGGATCGTTGGACCTTTGATCCCTGAGCCCACAGCCTAATCACGAATGGGTGGAAATGGAACGAAATTCCACCCCTTTTTCCATAATTCTTCCAACACTCCACCCCCTTGTTGGAAGAATATACCTCAGAACCCTGAACAAGAAGGTAATAAGGAAAGCGAAGTCCATTAAGTTCCAGGGAAGGCTGTTTTGTGTTCACAAGAAAGACTCAGACAAACTCGGAGTCATTCTAGACTTTTCTCCACTCAACAAGTTCATCGAGAACAACAAGTTCCGGATGCTTACCTTGCAACACATAAGGACGCTGCTACCCAAAGGGGCGTACAGTCTCAATAGACCTGGCAGATACTTACTGGCACCTACCAGTCAGTCCTCCTACTAGGATTCAAGCTACAGAAGACAAAATTTGTCTTCAAAGCGATGCCCTTTGGACTAAACATAGCCCCAAAGATATTCACAAAGCTAGCAGATACAATCGTCCAGCAACTACGCTCTGAGGTAGTTCAAGTAGTAGCATATCTAGACGATTGGCTGGTGTGGGCAGCATCCAAGACTACTCGTCTGCAAGCGGCCGGAAAGGTGATCCAGTTCCTGGAGCACCTGGGCTTCAAGATCAATCGCAAGAAGCTCGCCTTTCTCCAGCTCAGAAGTTCCAGTGGTTAGGAATCCAATTGACCTAAAAGTCACACCACCTCTCCATTCCATTCAAGAAGAGGAGAGAGATAGCAGGAGCTGTCAAGAGACGCCAACGGGAAAGAGTATTGTGCTCTCTCCAGTTTGCAGCAGTGACAGACCCAGTGCTAAAAGCACGACTAAAGGATGCTTCAGGAGTCTGGAGAATATACGCATCAAACGCTCGAAGAGATCACGCTGTTAAGGCCGTGGTCAACAGCCAAGAGCCTAGCGTGCACAATTCCTCTGCAACCACCACAACCATCAGTGGTGATACACACGGACGCCTCCCTGGAAGGATGGGGAGTCCATTCTCACAAGAGAAAAGTGCAAGGTAATTGGTCGCACCAGTTCAAAACTTTCCACATCAACATCTTGGAGGCCATGGCAGTCTTCCTAACGTTGAAGAAACTATCCCTCGCTGAGCAATCCACATCGATTGGTCCTGGACAACGAAGTGATAGTAAAATGTCTAAATCGACAAGGCTCGAGATCACCTAACATCAATCATGTGATGTTAGCCATCTTCTACCTGGCAAGGAAGAGAGGATGGCATTTATCAGCATTTCACCTTCAATGGTTCCACAATGTGACGGCGGACGCTCTATCCAGGCAAAAGCAGAAAGAGACAGAATGGTCCCTAGACGCAGACTCATTCTCCTTCTTCTCGGAAAAAGTCCCGGAACTGCACATCGACCTCTTCGCGACGAGCGACAACAAGAAACTACCTCGTTACATACCCCCTTACATGGACCCTCAAGCAGAAGCGATAGACGACATGTCTCTCGACTGGAACAGATGGAATCGGATTTACCTGTTTCACCAACCAATCTCCTTCTAAAAGTCCTCGACAAGCTAAGATCCTTCAGAGGGACAGCTGCAGTAGTGGCCCCCAAATTGCCCAAAAGCAATTGGTTCCCTCTAGTTCTAGAATTGAAACTGAAGCTGTTTCCTCTGCCGAACCCAGTTTTACCCCCAACTGGTTCAGAAGTCGACTGTTTACGCTTCATCCTCGAGAACCAAAAACCTACATCTCATGATTTTCTCGCCCTAGCAGCGAATAAAAAGTTTGGGATCTCGAAGGACAAAGTCGACTTCATTGAAGAGTACAAGTCAAGTTCAACTAGGAGACAATACGAATCATCTTGGAAGAAATGGGTGTCCTATGTGAAAACAAGGAAACCAACAGAAATATCGATAGATTTCTGTCTTTCTTTCTTCATCCACCTACATGAACAAGGCCTGGCTTCCACTACGAAAACCGCATGTAAGTCAACTTTGACTAGACCTCTTCTGTACGCCTTTGAGGTGGACCTCACAAGTGAAATCTTCAACAAGATAACAAAAGCATGCGCTAGACTCAAGCCGGCAACCCCTCCAAAGCCCATCACATGGTCGTTGGACAAAGTCTTGCACTATGCTTCGAATCTGAACAATGAGGATTGTACCCTAAAGGATCTAACACAGAATGTCATTTTTCTGTTCGCAATAGTGTCAGAGGTTAGAGTTAGTGAAATAGTGGCCTTATCCAGAAACGAAGGCCATATTCAGTTCTTAGACACAGGAGAACTGAATCTTTTACCCGATCCTGCCCTTCTTGCCAAAAACGAGCTGCCCACCAAGAGGTGGGGTCCTTGGAAAATCTGCCCACTGAAGGAAGATGTCTCTCTACGCCCACTAGAGTGTCTCAAGGTCTATCTTCGAAGAACTTCAGACTTCAAGGAGGGAGAGCTCTTCCGAGGCGAAACTTCAGGATCGAATCTATACCTAAGATAACTGAGAGCAAAACTCTCCTACTTTATTCGCAGAGCAGATCCTGACAGCACACCCACAGGTCACGATCCGAGCAAAGTTGTTTCTTCGTAGAATTTCTTTCAACACATGCACTTTGAGAGGCTTCACTCATATACGGGGTGGAAATCATCCAATCTTCTATAAACATTATACGAAGCAAGTACATGAAATAAAACACTTTGTGGTGGCGGCAGGTAGTGTCAGAAAACCCATAGTCTAGTGCTGCAATGAACAGTAGACTGTTTTGGGACTCAACAGTGCATCAGGTGAATAGGTATTAATACCTTCTAGTGCAAATCATTATGGTGATTAATAGACTGTTCTATACAGGTGCAGAATCTAACCAATAACACCAGTGCCGTGTGAACATTTGAACACAGTGTTGATGCATACCCAACATCTGTGTGAAACTAGACAGATTTGGTTTCACATTCACATTAAGTGGCATTAATTTAATAATGAATTCATATATGTATATTCTTCCCTTACAGGTCAGATATATATAACCATGATGTTTACCTATGCAAGGTTAGATTTCTACTCTCTTACATTTACATTTCATAATTTATTTTTAAAAATAAAACAGAGAAAATGTAGCTGCGTCTTATTCTATTCTCAGTTGGTAAAAATAAAAGCAACCCAGAGTTTTGTTCTATTCCTATAAATAGAACCTTGAATAAGTACAGATGTCCAAAAGCATGAAAAGGTAACCTCTAGAAAGTTTCCCTTTTGTTCTTACGGATATACAAACTTTGAATCCTTATAGTCGAAGTCGACACTTTCCCTGCAGTGGGCAGGAAGCCCTAAGCCAGTTCCAAGTTTAGTGGATATGACAGATAACGGTAATGTCATATGCAGGTCTATCAGACCATATAAGGAACCCATTCAAAGTAAAGACACTTACACAAATCCAAAGATATAGTACTTTCAAGTTAATTCTCTGGTAATCTTCCATCAGGACGACATGGCCGAGCCCTAAAAACGGATTTTGAGAAAAGTGGAAAATCTATTTTTGGGTTAGATAGCCATGTCGTCCTAATGGACCCACCCTTCTTTCTTGATGACCCCACCCAAAACTATTCTATCTGCGGCTATTCCTGCTTGAATGCAAGAAAGGAATGGCGGCCGGTGGTAGTACGGATAGGAGGTCCACCGGGTACCTAGATAACGGTTCCCCTTTCGTTCGCCACTCTTCCCCCTCAAAGAGTTAAATCTGTTCGGGGTGAAGATTGCTATGTGTCGTATCTAAAAATACGTCCCCTGATATAATGCGATATCCTTAAAGTTATATTAAGGATACTCGCAAAAGGAGTTAGAATTCTGAAGACCTCCAGTTAATTCTCTGGGAGTATCAGTGTAGCAAATATCCCTTAGAAAGCTACCCAAAAGGAACCCTCCATCAGGACGACATGGCTATCACAACCAATAAATAGATATATATATATATATGATATATATATATGTATATATATATATATATATATATATATATATATATATATATATATATATATATATATATATAGATATATATATACATATATATATATATATATATATATATATATATATATATATATATATATATATACACACACAGTATTATACTAGGGCTCGTGTCAGGGAACCAAACATATAATATGATATCTGTTATGACTGGCAAGTTTATCAAATTCTCAAATTCCAAACTCACTTGTTTCCTTTTACATTAAAACTGTTACACTTTGAAATATTAATACATGAACTCTAAGACAATTAAATAACTCCAAGGGAGCAATATATTAAATACTGAATATACAAAGGTCTGTTAAGTAAATACAAAACCAAACTGGGTAATTATTATTACGAATATTCAAATAGCTGTAACTTCGGTTCATAGCAGGATACGAGCGAACACAACTCTAAACAATGGTGAATGGAATAATACACTCTCTACAAAAGTAAATATATTCTATATAAATTATAACACTTTGCATGAATTTACATGAAACAAATAAATCACTCGAAAAATTAAGTCTCAGCAAAACGTAGATTAAGACAAAAATGTTATGATCTGAACATTATATAATTACTTGACTTGAACTATTATATCTGAATAAACCTTAGACTAAGAAAAGAAATAATACTTATGAAAATCATACAATTAATAGTTTCAATTGAAATTGAATCTGAATACTATATTTAAGTTTGACACTTAATGAAAATAGATAACCACATCCCAATACAAATACCTAACGCCTTCCTACAGGGCCAGTTACAAAACTTTACGCAATGCCAATATTCGCTCCAATACAATAAATTCAAAATCACCGTTTCGTCTTACATATCTTTTCAACACCTGATTTGCTTTGGGGCACAGAGTCACTTTAAGAGAGGACACACTATAGGTACTCGGAGGGAGAGAGAGGGAATTTTTGGCTCTTTCACAAGAAGGCTTCTTCTCTACCGCTACTATGCAGCCCTGGGGTCGCTTATATAAGACTTAGCTACTTCCAGAATGTTCCAAATAGTTTTTGAAGCGTGGGGGATTAGCCTAGGGCGTCAGAGTTACCAAGTATTGCCTTCTCGAATGCTTATTCACGCAATATGGAGACAAACTCTCTCAGTCAGCTAGCTCCGTCCAACCCTTGCCCCCAAAATAAAAAAGATAACATCCTGTCACTAGGTTTTTCCCAAAAATTCCAAAGCACATGGTACCATAAACAATTGCGTATTCTCGCTCAAACATGACGCAATACTTCATAAAAATATGAAAGAACATTACATAAGCCCTTGTTCTATTTCATATGGTCACATAACACTCTCAGACAGTTTACGTAAGACTTTGTAACAAAAATACGTAAAATAAAAGGTAATTCTTAAAATTAACCTAAATTTACATATACTAACTTGAATAAAGAATACATTAAATTAACGACGAAAGTCTTACGTAATTTACATAATATACTTATGTCTACATGAGAACAACTCATGTTAAGAGCTGGCTAACCTCTCTTCAATGCACAAATAAAATATAAATAAAATCATTATTAAACTACTGTATTTACTCTACACTAGACCAGCTTCATAAGAATATATACAGAATCTTTCCTGTCATGCTCGGGGCGAGAGGAGAGGGATTAATCATATCATGCTGAGATGGGGTACCCCGTGGGCTACACTCGGACTCCACACTCTTCCATAAATTGCCAAACCAACGGGTTGTGGTTAGGAAAGAGGGTTATGGTAAGGGTTGAATCCAAATATTTAGATGTCTTATATATTAACTATCTATCTATCTATCTATCTATATATATATAATGTGTATATATATATATATATATATATATATATATATATATATATATATATATATATATACAGTATATACATATATATATATATATATATATATATATATACAGTATATACATATATATATATATATATATATATATATATATATATATATATATATATATATATATATATAAAGTCATCATAAGTCAATATGCATAAATGAGTGGTTACATCTCTCGTTATGCGGCTTCGAAAATATTTAGAGCCTTTATTGCTCTCAAAAACTATCAAGTTGTTTTTTCCAAACTCTGGTGGGGTAATATTTTCTCTTTTATTAAATTTGACACTGTCCCTGAAGTGGCACAAAACAGGGAGACATGGAGCAGTAGATAAGTTATAAAAGGTATTGATTACCGTTTGTGCATCTACAAATGATGCTTTGGCAAAGGAATTTCAATTATGAAAACACCAGTCATTGTCAAAATATGTAGATAGTGTGGATATATCCTGATGTTAGTATGATAAAATCTAATTGGCCTAAATAATAATTGCCGATTGTGCATGCATATGCATAAAAGTTACATAAACTTCTTATATAACAATATTTCAACAAAAATGCATCGCGTTATTTATTCCTGCAAACTTTGTAACTGAAAATGTACAAAGAAAACTTTAAAAAAAAAGTAAAGGCAAGTTTCAGTGATATTTCGATTGATCGTTGCGCAATATTTTTTCTACTTCAAGCTTTTTGCATTTAAAGAATATTCAGGTTTTGAAAGACATCATGAATGATTATTGTTCCACAGTTTTGGGTTGTTGTGGCAAAATAATAGACAAAGTAGAATAGTTAACTAGTATTTTGAGAAGCTAATTATACTCAAAAGAAAAACTTCATATACAGCATATATATTTGCAATATTCCAAGTGTATATGTGCAGTGTTTATAAATGTATATATATATATATATATATATATATATATATATATATATATATATATATATATATATATATATATATATGATAAGTTTTGCACATTTAAACGAGTTTTTCCATATTTCAAATAAACCACATATTTTCATACATTTTAAAGTCTGGATTTTCTTACCAACCTCGGGATCAGAGCCCCAGGTGAAATCACTCAAATATTATAGCATCTGACCGGTCAAGTTTCGAGCCCTGGTCAGGATACTTGTATGGCAGTGACACTAACACTTAACCACAAAGAGAGCTTCGTGGCTAAGTGGCAGTGTCACTGTCATACAAGTATCCTGGACCAGGGTTCGAAATCCGCCAGGTCAGATGCTATAGTCTTTGAGTGATTTCGCCTTGGGCTCTGATCCTATGGTCGGTAAGGGAATCCAGAATTTAATGTATTAAAACATATGGCTTATTTGATATATATATATATATATATATATATATATATATATATATATATATTATATATATAAATAAATGTATATATATATATATACATTATATATATATATATATATATATATATATATATATAAAATCTTTCTATCTCGTTACTCTCACTGTATAGTTAAATCAGTTGCTCGAGTCAATTTTTTTCCATCTATTTTTATTCCATGTTTCTTCTCCTCCCAGTCCCATCTTACCCATATCTCCGTTCACCACATCCATTCATCAAATCCGCTGATGCTCCACACTCCTCACCATCACTGGGACGTCCTTAACTCTCTCGATTGGTTCCTCCTTCTCCCTTCTTATTACATAGTTATAGTATTTCAGACAAGCTTCCTTACCCTTACCTTTTACATTACATACCATACATAATTCATATATTTTGACTCTCTTTCCTTTCTAGGAGTGATATTCCAGCAATCCACCTCAGCATCCTTATCTAGGTTCTTTCCAACAGACCCTCCTCTTTCTTGTAGGAGCCCAAGGTTTTGCCCTGTATAACAATCTTATAAATCTTTATTTTGGGTCTTAGTGAAAATTTCTTGTCTAAGACAATTCCAGTTACTTCTCACATGCGTCATTCACTCTCCTCTGTTATTATTGATCCCAAGTAGTTAAAATCATTTGTGTTAGCACTGTGCCAACTTCCATATAAGTGTCTACTTTTACATGGTTTTCTCTACTACTAATCATTAGCTCTGGTTATGCAGTGTTTGCTTTCAATCCTTTCTATCTAGGACTCCTTTCAATGCTAAAAACATTTCTGATAGTTCGTCTGCTATAATGACTAAATCATCATTGGACATCAGTTCCGACAATTCTTCGTTGTTCCTTAATTCTGATGATCATGTCTATAATGGCAACAGATCGGAACAGATCCCTGATGGAAACCAACATCCCCAGGGAATACCTCAGTCTCCATATTTTGAGTGTGGTGGTTCTTACCCCTTAGTGGTCATCTTCACTAACCATACCATCTTCTATGATTCTCCTCTCTTTCTCAAACAGTAATAGACTAACCATTGTGGTACCCTGCTGTACACCTTTTAAGGACGAACAAAACACTAATAAATTTTCCTGTTTCCTTCTAAATATTTCTCTTGCATTTGTTTTAGTGTGAAGATAACATTCATTGTATTATCTCCTTTTGTAAACCCAAACTGTTGTTCAAGAATATCTATCAACTCTCTCAACCTTCTTTCTACTATTCTTTCTAGCATCTTGAATATAGGCACTAAAATCTTTATTTTTCTGCGGTTCCCACAGTTTAATACGCCTCCCTTTTTGCCTATATGATTTAATCATCCAACCATCTCCCTATTTCCTTGACATTTCCCAGATCTTTTCTAATAGTGTGTCCACCCACTCTGTCTAGATTTCTCAATGAATTGATAATTTCTATTGTTACATCTGATTTTCCTTCAGCTTTATTTACTTTTCCTCTCTTTATGGCATTCTCGACTTCACTTTCTCTCTCTCTGATACTTGTAATTGGTACTTCTACAGAAGGAACATTTTCAAGTTTTTCACATGCACTCTCAGTGTTTAATAGTTGTGAAAAGCACTCCTTCCATCTTCTCTTGACATCCTCTTTCTCAATTAAGGTATTTCCATTTTCACCTTTTGATATTTCCTACCACTCACTTTTGCAATTCTGTAGATAATCTTTACTCCCTCTAATGTCCCTGTCAGCTCATACCATTTTCATCTGGCTTATCCCTTTGCATTCTCTACCATTCTCTTTATCTCCATCTTTATCTGTGTATGTTCCTCTCTAGTTTAGTATCTATCATCTTCTTTCCACCTTTTTCTGGCTATATTCTTTTCCTTCATAGCGGTGTTTACCTCTTAATTCCAACACCATGTACCTTTTTCTTGTTGTTGTTTACCACCTGTACTG
>NC_090736.1:50899604-50902104 GCF_036898095.1 Palaemon carinicauda | reverse complement strand
AATGTATGTATTTATAAAGAAACCTAACCATATATACACATATATTTATATCTATGTTTGTGAGTACATATAGATATATGCATTTAGGCATATACATATAGCAGCTTGACACAAATACATATGTAATACACACACACACACACATATATATATATATATATATATATACATATATATATATATATATATGTGTGTGTGTGTGCGCGCGTGCGCACGTGAGTGTTTAACGTTAGTATGTAAATATATCTATGCATACATATGTGTATGTATTTATTTGTATATACATATATTGAGAGAGAGAGAGAGAGAGAGAGAGAGAGAGAGAGAGAGACTTCTTCAAAACATTAACAATAAACTCTACAATAAAATATCTGTTAAAAAAATTTTCATTGTGTTTAACTTTCATTTTATTTACGCATTTTTTCCTTATTGTATGAGAGAGGCCTCTTGAGCTGTAACTCATTCTCCGCAATTGCGTCATCAACTACCGAAGGTTGTATTTGCATATTTTGGTCGTTACTATTTCCCTTCTGTTTATGGATTGTGAATCTGTTCTTCTATATTAAAACTGATTGGATTTAGGTAATCTCAGTTGCTCATGTTATCTGTCCATTATTATGAACACGGAACCTTTATTGGAACCAATATTCTAATCCATAATTTTCCTCATTTTCTGTTGAATTCATTTCGAATTAGACATTTCCAAGCACCAAGCCATTGTTCCTCGGTATGCTTCACTTCACCAAGGAATATTTCATAATGACTGCAATAGGAATCGGCGATTCCTATTCCTGCTTAGCGTTGCGCGAAGAAACTCGGAATCAGATGATCTGATTTTTTTTTTTTTTTGCTCGAATACCATCTGAAAATCCATAAGGAAATTTTTCTTTTTCTTTGTTATATTAATTCCGAAAAAATTTTCACTGTTCATGTATGCATCAGTTCTTGTTTTAGTTATGTTAATTTTTTTTTGTGAGTGTGAAATGTCAGTTTATATTCCTGCGATGTATCTCGGCAAAATCCGTAATTTCCATCCAAAGTTTTTTCTTTTCTTTTTCTAAACAGAAATTGAATGTACGGATTTTTCATTGAAGGCTCTGCTTGTATTAGCATTACTCATTTCAATTAAAGAAAATAATCGAAAGGTGAAATAAATTTATCATTCATTTTATCTTACCCTTCCTTGTGTGTGTGTCTTTAGCAGATAATGTAAGTTATATATTATTTCCAAAGAAATGCATGTGATTGAATGAGAAAAAATTATAATTATTGGAAGGATTTGATATATGTTGTGTGCACATTATCGTACGCATTTCTTTATGCAATGATAATATATGCGTAGTCCAACGTAGCATTTATACATAGTTAACGTTCCAGCGTTTACAAAACCCGCATAAACGACGTCGAATTAAGAGAAGAAGAGACTGAAAAGCGAAAAAAGAAGAATAATATAAACATTGGAAATAGTTTTAATATTGTGATATGAAGCGAGATGCAGACGAAAGCCAAAAGGAGCGTTGAAGCTGTGCAGGCAGAGAAGGGAAGACTATTTGTAGAGCAGACAGAACAATAACAGAGGCGGAAGAAAAAGAGATTAACGCTGAAATGGAAAACTGTTTTTATGAAAAGAAAAATGTTTCGAACATGATGCGAACCACGAGGGATATAATGATTTTTTTTTTTTTTTTTTTTTTTGTGATTGCTGAAGGAACGAACCGGGGTAAATCAACTGTTTGTTTTTCAGTAGTTTAGTTTATGTAAATAGCTCTGATTGTAAGTCACGGTGGTGGAAATATAGTAAAGGTAAAGTATTAAGGATTGAGTTAGGATTTGTGCATCATCATTAAAGGCAATGTTGAGAATCACTGGCATTGGAAACAAGACTTAATTATAAAAAAAAAAAAAAACTTTGTTTTTGCTGCGAGTCATCAATTGGAATTTCAGACCACCTTCGATGCAGACAGTTTCCAGTAACTCAAGTCTGTGTTGTATAAATGCTGACTGGAAATCAATAAAACTTTATTAATCAATATGAAATAAGAAAATGGAAAGCTATTTAAAATTACGATTTGATACATTTATCAAAGTAAATTTACCAATTAAGGCAGTTCTTATTGACACACCATTAATACCAGCATCCAAAAATCCAATATGTAGGTGAACGGTGATCATTAAAACTATGATGAATGACAAATGATTTGCTGTTTACCATATAAAAGTTTAGTGATATTGTCACTGGCAAAAATGTGTTAGTGACCTGCATGTCAATTTGGATGCTGCCTACTGTCAGTGATTTAATTGGGTAAATATTTCATTTGTATGATAAGATTAATGATGGTATTTTTGAAATATATTGACTGGGTTTTCAAAAGACCCTATTTCAAAGTAATCTAAATTTTCCAAAGAATAGTTTTTTAGATAATGAGATTAAAGTATCGAAGTAAGAAGAGGTTTTAAATAGATCGTAATCATTATTACCCAGTATAATTTTGAGTGTACT
>NC_090736.1:50887104-50889604 GCF_036898095.1 Palaemon carinicauda | reverse complement strand
TGCCTTCCGAAAATTTTCTGAGACAAATGAGTTAGGCAGCAGTGCGATTGTTAAAAACAAAATACTATAAACAGAGGCAAAGATGTCACCTGAACCGATGGATATTTACGTAATTAACAATATAGTTTGACATGGGGAAATATTAAAGAAACTTTGTTTAAAAAATTCCAAAAAATCAGTTTTTTAACCTGAAACCCTAAGACGCTAACTCAAAAGATACTTTTATTTTTTAGCTGATTAATTTGTTATATATGTTTTCATGATTCTTAGTAATATACCTTCCTTGGCTATCAGAGCCTACCTTAGTATGACAATTTGAAAGTTATTTTCTTAATAAGGCTATAAATGTAGTGCTGGTTAAGGGTAAATTATTTTTCTACAAGTAGTAGTAGGACTAATTTACATCTAGGGCTCTTTTTATCGTTATTAAACGTGGGATATCTTTTTATTTCCAATGTCTTTAAATAAACATTCTCTTTGACTAGAGATGACAATATTTAGGAATAATCTGATATGTAAATAGCATATGAAAATATAAAATCCTGATTTTAACTATTAAAAAACACCAAAGATCCCCCAATTACTCATTAAGACTCCAGCAAAGCTAAGTTCACACCGACCTCCCGTATTGTCCCGGACCGTTTAGGACTTGATCCGGGGTGATCCTGTGAAAGATCTTTAGGGGCTCCTTGACAAGTTGACAGTCCTTCACAGTTCTTCGTAGTATGCGAAAGTCCGTGATTGTCCGGAATGTCACCCCGGATGTTTTTCTATGTAAAGAACATCCTTGCTGAACATGGAAGTCCAAGGCATTTAAGTGATTCAAGGACAGATAAATAAATATTAGATGCTTAGAAATATAGAAATTTTAAATACCGAGTGCTTTTTCCCTAGTTGTGATTGAAATTTTACAGAAAAGAAAAAGGATGAAAGAAATGCCAACAAATGGAAATAAAATAAAGACATTACAAAGAACAGAATAAGAGGGAAAGTAGCACTATACATGAAGGAATTAAATGATGAATAAAGGAATAGTATGAAATAATGGTTAAAATAAAAAAAATAATATGTTACAGTAACTGAGAAATGGAGATTATACAACCGACAGAAACAACCCACACACATACACGTAATAATATTTGGATATTCTGAAAAACAGTAAAAAAAAAAATAGATACATGGAAACTTAAGATACTTTGAAATATAAATACGAAAATTTAAGATGATTTTTAAATATATAAAGGACTTTTCAAAAGGGGTTTTAGGAATTTCATGAAACTCCATATTCCATTCTTTTTAGCCAAACCGACCGTAGGCTCCTCAGGAACGCCATTTCTTGTTCAAAGCAGACCAAATTGTGAAGCTTACACGCTCCGGCAGAGATTTGGTACGTGATCTGCATCGATCTTGGACACAATTCCATTTGGAGCGGCGTCTTTCCTTATGACAAATTGTAGTCTCGATGCTCCTGCATTCTCTCTGCAATGAAACAGTATCTGAACTCCTATCCAACAGCGTTTTTCTTCTTTCTCCAATGCAGCTCAATCTTCCAAGGTTCCAAACGGGTTGATGGAGAGCTTTCCAAACTGACCTCATTTTTGCAACAGAGCCTAGGACGTGAAGCTTACTTGCTCTCTCAGAAGTTCCATATTTGAAGACTACGTTGATCCCTGAGTCCAGTTCATCTGGAACCGCATCATTCACCACAACAGCTTACAGTATCTTGTCTCCTTCATTCTCCCCTTGGTGAAGCATCCTCTGCGCTTCCATCCAGGTTTGTCCATGCCCTTGCCACTTCTAAATACGGTACTTGGGCATGTTACTCTACGTTTACAGACAAATGTTTTAGTGGCGCCCAAAATCGAAGATAATTTATCTTCGGACAGAACATCCTGCAGAGAGTTCCATTTATTATTTGGTGTCAACACGTATTGTGGATCACTTTGCGAGGTACACTCGCAAACCATACTCTCCCACAAATCACGGAGCCAGTGCATTATAGTTAGGAGGGGTTGAATCAGTACGTATGTTGTTTGCGTGTGTGCGTGTTTATCTATCTAAATATTTAGATGTCATATATATATATATATATACATATATATATATATATATATATATACATATATATATATATTATATATATATATATATTTATATATATATATACATATATATATATATATATATATATTTATATATATATATATTTATATATATATATATATATATATATTTATATATATATATATATATTATATACATATATATATATATATATATATATAATTATTAATTCATTTGGCAACCATAAATTTCGAGGGCTTAGCCTTAAATGAACTGAAATACACATATGAAACACTGATTTCCAAAGACCTTAGATCAGAACCTCAATATGTCCCCCGAAAGCCGACCAACTTAATCGGAACAAATGGTTTACAATGAAAGCGACCAGCAGAGTTCTGAGCCCAAATCTCCTCTTACATTACTCATTTAGAATCAA
>NC_090736.1:50872104-50882104 GCF_036898095.1 Palaemon carinicauda | reverse complement strand
ATCCTTTCCAATCTAGGATTCTTTTCTATGCTTAAAACCTTTTTGACAGGCTTCTGCTGTGTCTGCTATAATGACTAAATCATCACTGAACATCAGTTCCCACAATTCTGATGATAATGGTTGTTAGAGAGAGAGAGAGAGAGAGAGAGAGAGAGAGAGAGAGAGAGACGCTAGAGTGTGGACGTGTTGTGTCGAGCTCTGCTATACATGCCCTGAGTCGTGTTTTAGCTTTGTGTTCCTCGCTTAGAATATCATTGAAAAGATATTAGTTAGTCATATGGAGAAATCTAAGTGATAAGAAACAGTACACTATGCATGCTCCTAACTATGTCTGCTTCATATTTTAATGACACGGAGGGAGAACGGAAAAAATGGATAGTATGTGAATGTAATAGACTCTACCATAAGAAATGTGTGCATACACTGACAGCCATCAGTGAGAATGAACGGAATAACCTAGATTAGTTATGCCCACACTGCATACGTGAAGCCAGACAAAACAATTTAGTAATATCAAAATTAAAGGAAGATGTTAGTGTGAGAGATCTGGCCCTGAACGAACAAGATGCGAAAATAGATAACTTGGAAAACAAACTTACGGACCTTAGCGCAGACGCAGCAAATTCCACCCAGACCACCGACCTCACTGAGAAAGTCGACATTCTTGCCATGAATATGGAATCAATTAAAGCAACACTTCAAACATTGATTGACCCAAAACTGGAGAAACCGACATTTGCTGACAAAGTTAAGAAAAAAAATCTGTTCATAATTAAATCAACTAGTACAACAACTAAAATTACTGAAAGAAAACGTGAGGTTGAACAAGCACTTAAAGACATTCTTAAACTTAACAAGAGGTCAACTACGAATGGAAATGTTGTTGTAAACTTTGCAAACAATGTGATCAGAGAAGAGGCGGCAAACAAAATTCAAGACATTGGTGGTTGACACTGAAACAAGAAAAATCAGAAAACTAAAACCAAAAATAATGATATGCAATGTATACAATGATGAAGATAATGTAGTAAATGCTTTGATTCAAAGAAATCGCTGCCTGGACCAAATCCAAAATATAAAAGAGAAGATAAGTGTAGTCCTGAAAATAAATGCCTCGGGGGGACCACCCACTATGTGCTGAAATGTGATCCTGAAGTTCGGGCGGCTATTCATGATAATGGGGACAAAGTTTCGTTACGATGGGGTATCTATAGGATACGTGATAGGTACCACGTGATCACATGCTACCACTGTTAGAGGTATGGACATTTTGAAAAAGATTGCAAGTCTAAGAATGATGATAAAGTCTGCGGGAAATGCTCAGGGAGACATTCCACCAGGGAGTGAAGAAAAATGCCTCAGGGGGGACCACCCACTATGTGCTGAAATGTGATCCTGAAGTTCGGAGGGCTATT
This sequence comes from Palaemon carinicauda, assembly GCF_036898095.1. Classification (NCBI taxonomy): domain Eukaryota; kingdom Metazoa; phylum Arthropoda; class Malacostraca; order Decapoda; family Palaemonidae; genus Palaemon; species Palaemon carinicauda. The sequence goes on along the minus strand of NC_090736.1, from coordinate 50,880,689 downwards.
CATGATAATGGGGACAAAGTTTCGTTACGATGGGGTATCTATAACATACGTGATAGGTACCATGTGATCACCTGCTACCACTGCAGAGGTATGGACATTTTGAAAAAGATTGCAAGTCTAAGAATGATGATAAAGTCTGCGGGAAATGCTCAGGGAGACATTCCACCAGGGAGTGTAATTTGCAAGTGTCAAAGTGTATAAACTGCACAAAGTTAAACAAACCAAGTGACCACACAGTAAATTCTAGAGACTTCAAAGCTTATGGCTTGGAATTGAATAGACTAGCGGAAAACACTGATCATGGTTACTAGGAAGGTCATAAACTGTGGCTATGTAAATATACAATCTGTAGGTAATGACTGTTCAAATTCGAGAATTGATAAAAGAGAAATATTTGGATATGCTAGCATTATCTGAAACATGGTCAAATAACTTGGACAAGGCAAAGATCACTGAAATGACGCCAGCCACACATGCCTTCTTTCACATACCGAGAGAAGGTAGGTCTGGTAGGGGTGTCAGACTCTTTATTCATAAAAGTTACTCAAATCTCAAAACATTGAAAAGAATTAGTGTAACAAGCTTTGAATATATAAAAATAAAATTTACGCCAAAAAAAACAGAATATCCTTTGTAAACAATACTTGATCTGAAACGATCAATACTCTGAACGAACAAGGTGAAATAACAGCGGAGGTCCTGCAGAGAGTAGGGTTCGCCTGCTGTATGGGACCGGGAAAGCAGCCATCAAAGTAAGTAAGTAAGTAAAATACAAGGAACAGGAATGGTCTCAAAATAGATCCCTGATGGAAGCCAACATCAACAGGGACTACCTCAGTCTCCCCATATTTTGTGTGTGTGGTGGTTCTTACCCCTTAGTGCTCATCCTCACTAACCATACCAACTTCTATGATTCTCCTCTATTTTTAAACGCTAATAGACTAACCATTGTGGTACCCTGCCATTCACTTTAGGACCAACAAAACACAAGTAAATTTTCGTGTTTCTTTCTAAATATTTCTCTTGCACTTTTTTTTCACTATAAAAATAACATTCATTGTACTCTCTCCTTTTGTAAATTCAAACTGTTTCTCAAGTATATATCAACTCTCAATCTTCCTTCTACTATTCTTTCTAGTGTCTTGAATACAGGCTCCAAAAGCTTTATTTTTCTGTAGCTCCCACAGTTTAACACGCCTCGTCTTTGCCTATAAGATTTAATCATCCAACCATCTCCCTAGTCCCTTGACATTTCTTGTATCTTTTCTAATAGTGTGTGCGCCCACTCTCTGCCTAGATTTCCCAATAAATTGATAATTTCTATTGTTACATGTGATTTTCCTGCAGCCTTCTTTACTTTTCCTCTCTTCATAGCATTCTCGACTTCAATCTCTCTGATGCTTGTAATTGGTCCTTCTACAGGATGAACATTTTCAGGTTCTTCACACTCATTCTCAGTGTTTATTAGTGGTGAAAAGCAGTCTTTCCATCTTTTCTTGACATCTTTCTCAATTAAGTTATTTCCATTTTCACCTTTCATATTTCCCACCACTCACTTCTGCAATTCTGTAGATTATCTTTACTCCCTCCGATGTGCCTCTAATCTCACACCTCTTTCTCCTGGTTTCTCCCTTTGCAATCACTACCATTCTCTTTGTTTCCATCTTCATCTGTTTACCTTCATCTCTAGTTTAAAAGCTATTATCTCTTTTCCACCTTCTTCTGGCTATATCATTTTCCTTCAGAGCTGTTCTAACATCTTGATTCCAACATCATGTTCCTTTTTCTTGTTGCTGTTTACCATCTGTACTTCCACACTTTTGCTACCATTTGCAATATGGTCTCATTCATAGCATCCCATATATCTTAAGGCAATTCTGATATTCCATTTATATATCTCTCTGCCTCTTGTACTTTACTTAAGAATTCTCTTGGCTTCTCGCCTTCCCCCCTCAGCTTCCTAATTTTGATCCTCCTATTCCTGGCTGGAATAACCTTACAATCTATAATAATTTTCTTGTCTTCCTTCCTAACCATAGCGTGATCAACTGTGTCTCGTTTTGTCCCCTTTTATATGTTACTAGATGACTACTACATTTTTTCCCAAATTGTGGGTTCAAGACCACCAGATCCATAGCTTCTGCTAATTCTAACAATGTTTCATCTTTCTAATTTCTTCTTCCATAACCTCTTCTTTCATGTATTACTACAAAGCCATCAGAACTCCCACATACATGGGTATTCAAGTCCCCAGATATACTTAATTTTCTTCCAGTTTCCCTCTAAATTCTCCCTTCTCTTTTTTAACACCATTTTTGAGGGGTATATGCTAAGTTGATATACCATTCTTTCCTATCTTTTTCTTCAAGCCAATAGCTTGTCACTGATACGCTGAACATATGTGACATTCTCCTGTAAATCTGGATGGGGAATTATTCCTACCCAATTTTTCCTTGTATCTTCCCCAGTGTAGTAAACTGTATATCCTTCCCCAAGCTCACTTGCACTTTTGCCCTTCCATTTAGTCGCCTCTATTCATGAAATTATAATTTTCCTTCTCTGCATGACATTAACCAACTCCATCTCCATAGGAACTTCTGATAAAATATCGGGAGTTGTCTCTCTTGAATGACATTCATTATCACTTATTGGTTTACTTAATTTATGCTTTTTAGACACTTGGTTGGCTTTTTTTTTACACCCAACGTTCAATTTTCAAAAGTAACATATGTAGAGACGACTGATTTTCTCTTTTCTTTAAAATGGTATGATAATAAGCCATTGCATTCTCGATAAATAGACCACCCTGAAGCAATCTTATCTGGATGAACAGGGCTTGAAAACCATGTGGGTGGTGTAACGGCTGTGACGGGCCAAGAGTAGATTGCGAGTCAATGGCGAGATGAATGCAACTGAGTAACTTTATTATAGACAGAAAAAGTATATATACACACTAGGTTCTGGTAAGGTCACAAAATACAAACATGCTATTTCTTGTCAAACCGTCAACTGGTTCTGTTAACAGTTAACAATGAAGTAGGCGGACAAGTTAATACAAGTTGCTGTCAGTGCGAGGGGAGAGCGAAGATACATAAGATAATATGTACAAAAAAGAGAAATGTCGTTACCATGTATGATCGTGTGACACACGGGTGGTGCATGGCACACCCCCCCTAAAAATGACATACTGTAAATGTTAAATAGGGCGCCTTGATCTAGAAAGGTGAACTGTAGGCAGGTCAACTGGCAGGAGATAAGCAGGTTTAGAAGATCAATGGACACCCAGTCTTCTTTGCCACGAATGTTTAGTAGGAATGCTTTCGGATTGCGTCGGATCACAAGGAAAGGGCCCGTGTAAGGGGGTGTTAGCGGTGGCTTGCTAGTGTCGTTGCATAGGAAAACGTGTGTTGCAGAGTGCAAGTGTGTTGGTATGTGATGATTCGCTGGGGGTTTGTAAATCTGGCGACATGGAGTAAATTTTCCCACAATGTAACGTATGCGATGGAGATCGTCAGAGGAGGTTGCAGAAGGAAAAAATTCAGCAGGGACGACCAACGGGACGCCATACACCATTTCAGCTGCCAAGACGTCCAGGGCGTCTTTAGGAGTGGTCCTTAGTCCCAGGAGGACCCAGGGAAGCTGAGTGAACCAGTTGGAGTCCATGCAGCAGGACATCAAAGCTGCTTTGAGGGTGCAATGAAAACGTTCAACCATTCCATTGGCAGCGGGGTTGTAGGCAGTTGTCTGATGTAGGGTGATGCCCAGGAGATTCGCTAATGATGTCCACAATTGAGAGGTGAAAGTGGTACCCCTGTCAGAAGTAATATGCTCAGTGATACTAAATCTTACTATCCATCCTGGGAGTAAGGCAGAAGTACATGAGGCGGATATTGCAGTTTCCATGGGGATGGCTTCAGGCCAACGAGTGGAGCGGTCGATGACGGTAAACAGGTAACGATGATGTACTTTTGATGAGGGTAGGGGGCCTAAAATGTCGACGTGAATGTGGGCAAAACAATGCTGAGGTTGAGGAAAGGTGCCCACTCCTGAATCCGTGTGTCAATGTACCTTGGAAGTTTGGCAAGAAGTACAGGTGCGGACCCAATCCTTAGCATCCTTAGTAATGCCGTGCCAAATGAACTTCGTCTTCAGCAGCTGTGCTGTAGAACGGCGCGAGGGATGTGAAAGATCGTGAATGAAATCAAACACCTGTTGGCGCATGGGTGCAGGAATCCTTGGTCGCGGTCTACCAGTATAGACATCACAGAGGAGGGGGGTGTTGGAGTCGTTGAGGGGGACATCTTTCCATCGGAGGGATGAGCTGGATGTCCTACATGCTTGATACTCTGGATCCTGTCGTTGGGCTTCTGCCAAGGCGTTGTAATCCAATCCCAGTTGTACGGCGGCCAATGTGTTTCTTGACAGGGCATCGGCAACGGGATTCATTTTCCCAGGGACGTGTTGAAGGGTGCAATTGTATTCAGCCACGGTGGAGAGGTGTTGGCGTTGACGGCCGGACCAGGCGTCAGACTGTTGTGTGAAGGTGCGCACCGGATGCATCTGGTCTGTGCGAATGACGAAGGGCGTACCTTCTAAGAAATGGCGAAATGACGGACAGCTAAGTGTACCGCCAGCAATTCGCGATCGAAGGTAGAATAACCCGATTCTGCCTTGGACAGTTTTCTGCTGAAGAAGGTCAATTGGTGGGGCGAGCCGTCGACCACCTGTTCGAGTACTGCTCCAATAGCTACGTCGCTGGCATCAGTGGAGAGAAGGAAATGGGCATGTGGACGAGAAAAGTGAGAGCAGCAGCGGTTGATTGGGCATTCTTTGCATTGCAGAAGGCCGCTTCTTGAAGGGGACCCCACTTCAGGTGTTTTGGCTTGCCCTTGAGGGAGGCATAGAGGGGAGCAAGAGTGGCAGCAATGGCTGGCAGAAAACAGTGATAATAGTTGATCATGCCCAAGAATTCCTGCAGAGCTTCGACGGTCGAGGGCGTGGGGAAGTTCTGAACAGCTGTTACCTTCTCATGGAGGGGATGGACTCCTTCAGGAGTGATGCCCGAAAAACGACACTTCGTCGGCGCCAAAGGTACACTTGTCGTATCCCTTCTCGTGTGCTAAGGTACCGAGTGAAGGACAAACCATGGTTCAATGATGATTGTAGACGTGCTTATTTGGAGAAGCAGGAGGCCTATTACCTTTGGAAGGGTAACAGATCAGATTTGACCTGGAACAAATATACTCAGCTTCGAGCTTTTGCTCAGATAGTTTATGCCTCAACCGAAAAGGAGTACAATTTAACCATAAAACAAACACTTTCTGGTACAACTCAGGAACATAAATGGTGGTCTACTCTTAAATCTGCACTCTTTGGTGTAGATGCAACAGTTCCTCCTTTACTTAAACCAGGTGGCTCAGTCACTCACTGTCCAAAGGAAAAGGCAACCCTTTTGGCTTATGTTTTTGACAGTAAACAGACTAATGAAAAACTTGAACTTCCTCATTCCTGTTTTCCTGAGGCTAAACTAACTAGTTTAGCTTTTCGATCTCGTGACATTAAAGCTCTGTTGGTGGACCTTGATGCTTATGGAGGTGTAGACCCAAATGGAATTTTTCCTTTGTTTTTTACCAAGACAGCAGATTTCTTAGCTCCAAAGTTATCTGTTATTTTGCGCAAGTTAGCAAGAAGAGGAGCTTTTAGCACTTGTTGGAGAATTGGTAATGTTACTCCTCTATGTGAATGTGTTTGTGGTAGCTCAAGTCCCACTGATTACCGCCCAATTTCCATAACTCCCATATTATCTAAAGTTTTTGAACGTCTTCTGGCAAAACGTCTTAATAGTTTTGCTGAAGGTAATCATCTACTCCCTAGTTTGCAATTTGGTTTTCGTAAAGGCCTTGGAGCATGTGATGCCCTTCTTACAATCTCCAATGCTGTACAGAAATCCCTTGATTTTGGTCAGGAAGTTCGTATGATCGGCCTTGATTTTAGTGCTGCCTTTGACTGTGTTAATCATGAGGCCCTTATTTTCAAACTCAAACAGTTGGGTGTGGGTGGGTCGTTTCTTAGCATTATTATTGATTTTTTAAGTAGTAGATCTCAAAGAGTTGTTGATGGGCACCATAGTGAGTATAGAAATGTAATATCCGGTGTTCCACAGGGTAGTGTTCTTGGCCCATTACTTTTCATACTATATACACATGACATGTGGTTTGGCCTAGAAAATAAGCTTGTTGCATATGCAGATGATGCTACTCTCTTTGCATCAATTCCATCCCCTGAATGTAGATCTGGGGTTGGTGAATCCCTTAATAGAGATTTAGCTAGAATTAGTGCATGGTGCAAATTATGGTGTATGAAGTTGAATCCTAACAAAACTCAAAGTATGATTGTAAGTAGGTCAAGGACGGTGGCTCCTCAACATCCGGATCTCGGTATTGATAATGCTTCTTTAAATTTGTATGACTCTCTTAAAATTTCAGGTGTGATTCTCGACAGCAAATTTACTTTTGAAAAACATATAAGGTCTGTGTCTTCTTCAATTGCACAAAAAATAGGCTTATTGAGAAAGTCTTTCAAGATTTTCGGTGATCAATCTATTCTGAAGAAGTGTTTTAATTCTTTCATTCTATTTTGTTTTGAGTATTGTTCTCCTGTTTGGTCTTCAGGTGCTGATTCTCATCTTAATTTGTTGGACAGAAACTTACGGTCTATTGATTTTTTTATTCCCGATCTAGATATTAATCTCTGGCACCGTCGTTCAATTAGTTCATTAAGCATGTTGCATAAGATTTTTCATAACTCTGACCATCCTTTACATTCAGATCTTCCTGGACAATTCTATCCTGATCGTAATACTAGGCAGGCAGTTAATTTTGATAGCCAGGCCTTCTCCATCATGAGGCTTAATACTACGCAGTACTCTAGAAGTTTTATTCCAGCTGTTACCAACTTCTGGAATGATCTTCCTAATTGGGTAGTTGAATCAGTAGAACTTCAAAAGTTCAAAGTTGGAGCAAATGCTTTTTTGTTGACCAGGCGGACATGAGTCTTTTTATAGTTTATTTATGACATATTTGTTTTTGATGTTGTTAATAGTTTATATATGACATGTCTGTTTTGACGTTGTTACTTTTTTAGAATGATTTATTGTTAATTGGTTCTCCTTATTTATCTATTTCCTTATTTCCTTTCCTCACTGGGCTATTTTTCCCTGTTGGAACCCCTGGGCTTATAGAAACTTGCTTTTCCAACTAGGGTTTTAGCTTGGCTAGTAATAATAATAATAATAATAAATACTGGACTACAAGGCCGTTTTGTTGTAGGCGGTCGAGCACGATGCGCAGGTGACGGAAGTGTTCCTCTTTTGAGGAAGAGAACATAGGTATGTCATCCACGTAACATACACAGAAGGGGAGGTCCCCTAAGATGCCATCCATGAGACATGGAAAAGTGGCCCCAGCATTAGATAGGCCAAAACAGGAGTAATTGAAGATGTATGTACCGTAGGGAATGGTGATGGCAGTATTGGGGATGTCTTCTGGGTTTATAGGCACCTGATAACACCCCTTCACGAGGTTGAGCGTAGAGAAAACCTTCGCTTTGTGCAGGTAGGAGGCCACGTCAGCAATGTTTGAGAGGGGGCAGTGATCTGGTTCTGTTTGCATTTTCAGGCGCCTGTAATCCCCACACGGATGGAGGGAGCCGTCTTTCTTCAGGACGATGTGTAAGGGTGACGACCATGGGCTGGAGGCCTTTTGGCAAAGGCCCATTTCTTCCATTTCAGCGAACGTCTGTTTGGCGGCTGCCAATCGATCCGGTGCCAGACATCTGTATTTGGCGAAGACTGGGGGTCCCATCATCTTGATATGGTGATTAATACCGTGTTTGGCAGGAGCCGTGGGCATTTGTCGAAGTTCTGGATGGAAAACATCCGGGTACGACGTGAGGAGGTGGGTGTAGGCATCCGTGAGGGCGCTGATGTGGAGAGCGAGGTTGGAGGGGGCGGGTTGAAGAGGTGTCGACAAGTTCGAGTCTGCGTTGACCGTCGGTGGGGGACATCGACCAAAAGGTGGAAATGAGAGAGGAAATACACACCGAAGATTGGTAATGTGACGTCAGCAACAAGAAACTTCCAATTAAATTTACTGTTTCCAAACGATAATATGAGGTTCTCATAACCATAGTTGGGTATCGCAGATCCGTTGGCAGCTACCAGGTGGACGTTGGCAGACTTAGACAGATTACTCCGTTTCCTGAAGAGTTCCCTTGGCAAAAGAGAAGGACAAGCACCCATTTCAACCAAAAATCACACGCCCGTTCCTGCATCATGTAAAAAGAAAAGATTAGAAACACGTGAGGCCACCGCCATGAGTGATGGCCTACTTACACGTTTTTTAGCCACTGACAATCCTTGGCACATTTCTTAGTGGGAGCCCTTAATATGGAGTGGTAGTAGCAAAACTGCGGCCGATGGGTGGCAGAAAGTGGCTGTAGAAGTCTTTGGTTAGGTCGGGAGGGTGTGGTGGGTGATGGCTGGTTTTGTCGCCGTCACGGGGTAGGCATGTGTGTCCTGCGGCATT
>NC_090736.1:50844604-50852104 GCF_036898095.1 Palaemon carinicauda | reverse complement strand
CCCGGAGTGCCAATTTCCCAGAGGGTGATAAAAAAGCAATTGCCCGTAAACATGTTCGCAGATTAGTAAACCCATATTTATGTGGTTATTTGTTCGATGACAATCGCTCATTAGCAGACGTAGTGAGCGCGATACAAAAAATTTTAAATAGTTTGCCAGAAGAAAAAAGGACTGAAAATAACTGGCCCGATTCCGAGAAGTTGGCAGCCATGAGAGGCACTCAGCAACCCTCTAAGCGGGAGAGGGGAGAATGCAGTCAGCAGGTGAGAAGTCTTCAGATGCTGGCAGTGTGGGGGGGGAGGGGCACCGATGAGTGCAGTGCCCCACCCAATGATCCCTCCGCTGTTATACTTGTCAGGCCAACGGTCATCTATCTCGAGAGTGCCCAACAAAAAACGCCGAGGGCGGGTGACCTGTGGCATACACACACCTCCCCCCGCCCAACATCCGAGGAAAAGGAAAAGGAGGAAGTGGGAGACGAAGGAGATCGATACACCCCGCATGACATCAGAAGCAGCAGCTGAGGTCCTGGTGAGAGTGACGACAATAGAAGTGGTAGAGCAGGCACTGGGACCTCCATCGGTACCCCGACCTCACCCCCGCAGCACTAAGGAGAGGACCAGGGGACTGCGGTGTTGCAGCCTAGGTCATTGGCCCATGCCCCATATATCCTAATGGCCGGCTAGGAATGTTAGCAGTTAGGATTGACCTGCAAGATAGATCCATTCGAGCGCTGATCGACACAGTAGCTAGCGTTTCCCTGATTGAAAAAAAATTTTCCTCAAACCCACTACAGTCAGCAGCATCCATCATCCTCGACACCCCAGGAGGAAATAAACTACGCGTAAACCATACAACGATCGTCAACTTTAAGGTGGGATCTTAGAAGTATACACATTATTTTTTTGTCTTGCCCACCTTGGGAATTCCAGGAATCGAGGCTATTTTAGGAATTGATTTCATAACCAGTAATCAAATAAGCATTTTTGGAGGAAAAGATACAATTACAGTAAAAGCAGGAGGGTGCATTTTGCCGATAGAAAGTCCTGAGAAAGTAAGTGCTTGTGCTGGCACGGAGAGACATTTAAGTAAGGTAAAGACTGTACCCAAGAGAGGAGAAGTGTTGTCTCCCCAGACACTTACGAGCATATCAGTGACCCTCTGTCGCCCTCTGACGGAAGGAACCAAGGTTGTTGTTAAACCCCATGACAATTGGGCCACGTAGTCTTATAGGGCTTATCGGAAATAAAAGAGAACAGAGCTGATATAACAATAGTTAATTTGTCAAATAAAAGAGTTGTGTTAGGAAGTGATTCTTTGTGTGAATTAGAGTTAATGTGAAATTGCTAATAATGGGATCTTGGGAGCCACAACTCCAGCCCGCACAGAAAAACACACTCAGAATTTGATTATGCAAGTGCAAAAACTATGTCCATCAGAATATCAACCTATAGTTAGTGACATTGTTAATAATTATTCCAATGTAATTGCAATTGGAGATGAGCCACCCGGGAGGATTGATCGATTTCCCTTTAGCATTGAAACTGGGCAGGCAGAGCCGATCAGGGCAAGGCCTTATAAGGTACACATTCATTTCCAATGAGAGATAGAAAGGGAAATGAGTAAATTAAGAGAACAAGGGATAATCGAGGAGAGTGAATCCCCCTGGGCTTCTCCGATTGTAGCTGTTAGGAAAAAGGATAGCTCGGTAAGATTGTGCGTTGATTATAGGAAGTTGAATGCAGTCACTAAGGATAATGCATTTCCATTGCCCTCGATCGAAAAATTACTTGTGAAGGTACGGGATAGTAAATATTTTACAACTATTGATTTGAAGTCCGGATACTATCAAATACCCATTCAGGAAGACAGTAAATGTAAAACGGCATTTATAGCTAACGACCAACTATTTCAGTTTAATTTTCTTCCTTTCAGTGTTAAAAATGCTCCAAGTCATTTCTCTAGAGTAATGATGGTGGTTTTGTCTCCCTTTATTGGCCATAATGTTCTTGTTTATTTAGACGATATCATAATTACAGGGAAAACAGCTAAAGAACATAATAATATTCATAAAGTTTCAGAAGCATCGCGACGTAATGTATGAAAATAAATTTGCCAAAGTGCAAATTCTTCATTAAACAGGTCGAATTTCTAGGTCACATAATAACTCCAGAAGGTATCCAACCCAGCCCCAGTAAAGTAGAAGCTATTAGAGATTTCCCCAGGGCACGTACCCCTAAGGAAGTAGCTGGGTTCCTTGGGCTCGCTGGGTATAACCATAAATTCATAAAAGTTTTTGGATAGATAGCGAGACCCTTAGATGCTTTAAAGAAACAAAAAGTAGTAAATTGGGGAGTTGAAAGAAGAAAGGGCCTTTAACCATTTGAAAGATGTCTTAACTAGCAATGCCTTACTCGCATATCCTAGATTAGATCGCCCGTTTTTAGTGAGAAAAGATGCGAGTAGCTTAGCTATTGGTGGCGTAGTTTCTCAACAAGATGATAAAGGTAGAGAGCGACCCATTTATTTTGCTTCCAGGGCATTAAAAGGGGCAGAAAAGAATTATAGTACACAATCAGGAGGCTTTGACTATTCTTTGGGTTCTAGAGAGGCATCGGTTCTTTTTATTAGGTCAGTCGATTGAGTTGCAAATTGATCATCGCCCCTTACGTGACTTGTATTATAAAAATGACACGGTAGCTGATGCCCTCTCTAGAGGTGCAGTAATAAGAGTAACAACTAGGGCACAAAAGAGGAACGAAGAACGCAACCAAAATATTAAAGACCCCATCAAAATAGAGAAAATAAAGAAAGGGTTTTAAATTTACCCGAGGAGCAATCAGAAAACGAGAGAGAGAGAGAGAGAGAGAGAGAGAGAGAGAGAGAGAGAGAGAGAGAGAGAGATGGGAGCGTTGAAGGTGAATATATGTGGGTGGCCAAGGACATGACCAGGGGTGTCCACATTGAATGCCCTGACGATGCAGGTGTGATTGACTTCGGAGGCTGAGACATAAAAGAAGTCAGAGAGGGACAGAAAAAAGAGGAATGGATGGAAAGAGTGTGAGCAGTGATTAAAAGGGAATCGGAGACTTATCCATCATTTCTGAACGTGCCTCGTGAGAATTTCTATATAGAAAATGATATCTTGTATTTTGCTTACGAGAAGAGGGGAAGGGAAATTTGTGCACAGGTACTTCCTCCCTCTTTGATTAATCTAGCCATCCACATTGTACATGCAAGTCCGCATTGAGGCCTGGATAGGTATCGTTATTTGACCACCTTAATTAGGTATCGATGGGTCGACTTCCACCCGAAGTCACACAAAAATTCATAAAAAATTCATTTACAAAGCAATTCACAATCTTTTGCTATTAAAAAAAACTTCAAAGAGTATTATATTCTTCTAAAAAAGTAAATGAAAGCTAAATCTAAAATGAATAATTATTACAAATAAATGAAAAAATAAGTATAAATAAAAAATCACTTTGCAAAAAAATTCACCTAAAATCTAAATATGGAAATAAACTAAAACTATTGTAAGCACTTATTCTACGATAATTAAGCACCATTTGCTGAAATCCATTGTGGGGGGGGGGGGGAGGAACCATAAGGGAACATTTCCTGAGATGAGAAAAAATGTGTGTGTTTTTTTGGCTAAAACAAATCTATCTGATTTTCAACATTTTTCTGTGGTAGGTAAATGACATATTTACTGACTGAAATCTTTTACAGGATATTGTATTATTATTGTACAACAAAAATGTGGAAAAGAATCTGCACTTGGATATTATTTAGTGGTTTAAAAATGAGAATTTGTAATGTTTTTGGTTTTTTTTTCTTCGGATTTCTATTTTGATTTTTTTCATAAATAAAATCCTTATATCCATTGCTGAGCATGTTATTTATGCATGAAAATATCAGAAATTTTATAAAAAATAGGAATACATAGAGCTATGCCAGCTTGTTTCAGATATGCTCACAAAATGGCCGCCAACCAAACCACCTTGGAAGGTCAAATCTGCTACCTGAAATGGATAAAAATATGTCAATATCAGCGAGTCATTTACTTATAAAATTCTTCGAGGATTTGCAGAAAATTATTAAGGTACCTAGAATGAAGTTTATAGATTATTTTGTAATTAAATATAATAAAATAATGATCATAATTAAGTTATCATAAAGGTACAAACTTACAAAAACTGGAGCTATTTTATAAAAACATTCGGGGTAGAACACATCCACAAATACTTTACAACAATCCTTTTTCATATAAGCCTAAACACTACTGCACATTCGATAATTATATAAAAATTTGATGTTACACAACTTACCTTAATTAGGTATTGATGGGTCGAGCTTGACCCAAGGGTATCTCAGAAATAACACAAGGAAAAGAGCCGGGATGAAATGCGTCCTCACCGGACTGCTGCGCACACAGAACTGAGGTCTCGCAGGTCGATATCACTCACAACTAATACGGAAGAAAAATTATGGCAAAAAAAAACCTGTTTTTTTTTAAACCACAGGTCGTGAACGACTAACCACACCTATCCAGGTTAACCTAAGGAGAGCACGTGAATCCTTCTTTAGGTTAGAAATGAAAAAATATATAGAAAATTGTATAAAATTTTGTCATGCTTGTAACGGTTTCCAAGAACATAAAAACACTGTACCGGAAGCCATAAAGTGGCCTGTGATTCCTATTAAGTTTTATAGGGTGCATACGGATGTGGTATGACTATTTCCTACTGGTTTAACACGACATAAGTATATATGTGTATTTGTGGATGCATTTACTCGGTACACTCATACTTATGCAATGTTGGATAAATCAGCAAATTCATTAGCCCAGGCACTGTGCTCTTTCATTACTAGGTTTTGTTGCCCCAAAATTTTGATAAGTGATAATAGTCTTGAGTTTATAAATAAGGTGGTGAAATTAGTCACGGACTTCATGATAATTGAACACTTTACAGTGACCGCATATAGGCCTTCAGCTAATGGCTTAGTGGAATCGCATAATAGGGAAGTAGTGCGAATTTTACGTTACTTAGTGGCTAATGACCCCCTTCATTAGCATGCCATGCTTCCTACAGCTAAGCTAGCTTTGAACATTGCATATAATGCTTCGCTCAGAGGCACGCCTTTCTTTTTAGTGTTTGGACAGGATTCTGTGTTACCATATACGGTCCTGATTAATTCGCAACAATTGCCAAATTATTCAACTGAGCAATACTGTATATATTTACTACATCTATTGAGGAGAGTAATGAACACCACTGAAAAGTGTTTGAAAAGAGCTAATGAAAAACTCAGCTCTAAGTATGATGATCGGTTCAAAACCGGACCGTTAAAAGTATTTGTGGGCGATCGTGCATATTTGAAAAGATTACAACCTAGGATACACAAACTAGAGCTAGCGTATTTGGGTACGTACCGAGCAAAGATGGTTAAATCTAACACTGTAGTCATATAAAGTATTAATAATGGCGTAGTGTCTGAACATCATCAGGCACACATTCATGTGGTGCCGGAAAAGATAGTTTTCAGAAGTGTCAATCAGCGTGTTCCTCCTTACCCCTACATACGTAACATTCCTCGAGTTGATGAGTAGAATTTTTTTTCCTTTGCTGTTGTTGTTGTTTGAAAAGACCTCATTTCTTCTTTTGACGTGTTTTAAATAAACTTGATGATAACAATGTGTTCTTATGTTGATGCTTAATGTAAACGTAAAGTATTGTGGTAATTTTGCTGAGTGTGGCAATACGTATGACATAATGCTGAATGAACCTAAAAACAATCAGAGGTTAAATACGTTGGGCGAGATCTGTCAGACGGATGCTGTATTATTCATGTATTTATATGATTCCAGGTTACTGGGGCCGAGGTGGTTCCCGGAGGGCAAGTGGCTACAGGATTAAGCTCAGCCTTGAGGAAAGGCAGTGTTAGAGAATGTGTAGATGTGAATACCTTATACTTGAATATGTAATAGGCAAGAAGATGAATGATTTTCTCGGGAAAACGGCTGGTGGCCCCCGTTTGATAGTTGCAAGTGTAAGTGTAGTAGTGATTTAGAAAAAAAAATAGTTAAACGGTTGTGGTGAGTTATGTTTCAAAATTGTACCGTAAACACGGGCAAGTAAAATCGAGAGATGAAGGAATATCTATTCCTACCACTGTCCCACCCAAAAGGCGGGTTTTTCCCGCAACCAGAGGGAGGTTATTGATGAGGTTGTGTAATGCTGATGTTGATATTTTTTTTTCACTTTGGGTATTCTGTATTTTTCTGTATTTTCGTTGCAGAGGTCATAAGAAGAATTGAGTGGGATTATTTATATTGTATTGTGTACATTTTACATGCAATATTTCATTTTTTTATTTTTTGTGGAAGATGTGAAATTTTTTTTGGTTGATTTCTATATATATATATATATTTTATGTTGCATTTCAGTTTAGTACATGCCAAGCCTATTCCAGGTCGGAGTGTCCTCCATATATCATAGACTAGAGAGGGTGAGTGTGCACCTCCTCCCGGAGTGAGGAGCTTGGGGAGGAGTAATGCCCAAATCCTTGTATGAAAATATGTGTTACACGTTTAGGCAAATGAACTCTATAATCATGAGAATTCCACAAAACCTAACAATTCAGCATGTTGTTGTAGCAAGATTGCATCTTGCTTGCGAGGGTAGTCAGTAGCCTGTGTACATTCTTTTAGACAAGGCACTCACCTGAGAGTGTTGGCTGTAGACAGTGTATTCACGAACCTTTTGTAATAAAGTGAAAAAAAACCAATGTTCCGATGTCTCATTATCCGTTGACTTGGGGCATACATATAATATTATTAGTATTATTATTATTATTATTATTATTATTATTATTATATGCAACAATAACTACTATTTTTTTTTCTAAATAATAGTGATTATGAGACCAATATAGCCTGGCCCAATATTTACTTTTGTCTCCAAAGGAAACTCCTTTTACCAAAACAGATAGAAACAAAGAAAGTGTTTCCGAAAACAATACCATTGTCTTAAATGTCAACAATCGGCAAAAGCTCAGCTTAGAGGAGCAAACAATGATCAGCAACACCTCAGCTCTTAAGAGCAAACAATGATCAGCAACAGCTATTGGGATCTGGTTGTCAATAGGCTGGCGTTTGCGAGCGACGGCTGTATTGTGTATCAGTCGCCGATCGAAACATTCCCTCAGCAATGGATGTTACTGTGGTCTCTTAACTGTTACTGTTGTCTCTTATCTGTTACTGTTGTCTCTTGTCTCAGCGGTGATGATTCATTGTTGATTTGGGACGTGACACTGAAGGCAAGAAATCAGATCCTTAATGAGGAGTCATAATTATAAAGCAAGTCATTTCATTTACTTGGGATATTTTATCTCCATAAGATTTCCCACCCTTCTATTGACAATTCACAACATTAGCATTCGTGGAGCGGTAACTCCTTCCAATTATCTATCTATCTATCTATCTATCTATATGTA
>NC_090736.1:50819604-50827104 GCF_036898095.1 Palaemon carinicauda | reverse complement strand
TTAGGTAGGCTGGGGAACAGATTCTCAAACCCCTAAGAAATAGATTGCAAGCTATTCCAATTTTTACAGAAATGTCGTGATAACTAAAGAAATGAATGTAGGAAGTAGAGAAAGTTGGTTTTCTATACACAGTGAAATTATACCCCGTCGATTCCCTTATAATTAGTATGTCCAAAAAAGCTAATTTTCCATCTTTTTCCCATTCAGTTTTAAATTATATGCTAGGGACTAGGGAATTTAGATTATTGAAAAATATATTGAAATCTCCCCAGCTATCATCCCAATATGTGAAAATGTCATCAACATAGCGTTACCAAACCATGTTCGTAGGTTTAATTGTTGTTAAAATTTCTGTTTCAAAGTATTCCATGTAGAGGTTGGCTAAAATTGGAGATAACGGGCTGCCCATACTACAACCAAATTTCTGTTTGTAAAAATTTCCATTGAAAGGGAAAACGTTATTTGACACGCTTAGTTTAATTAACTTAATTGTTTTTTCAATACCGGGGGGGGGAAGTGATCTTCATAAGGGATTAATTTTTCCCTCAAGAAACCTAATACATCGTTGATCGGGACCTTTGTAAATAGGGATTCTACGTCAAGACTCAAGAGTTTTACATTGTTTACCGGGATATTTAATCTATTGAATTTCTGGATGAAGTCCTCTGCATGTTTAATATGAGCTGAAGAAAATCTCCCTAGAAAGGGAGACAGCAAGTCTGCTAACCATTTTGATATATTATATATAAATGACCCTTTACATGAGACGATTGGGCGTAAGGGAATACCGTCCTTGTGAGTTTTTGGGAGCCCGTAAAAATATGGCAACGAAGGGTTCATGACTTTGAATTTTTCTAAGACCTCGATGTCTTTTTTATTATTTCCGATTTTTCTTACGGATTTGAAAAACTCCGGAGCAATAGAGTTACGGGGATCTTTTGTTAGCTTTTCATATGTAGTGTCATCGTTTAAGAGTTGTTAAACTTTGTTGACATACGTCTCTTTATCACGAATGACTATTTTTCCGTCTTTATCCGATTTTGTGATGATGATATTATCGGTTTTGTTTAATGAAAAAATTGCATTATGAAACCTTCTGGGAAGCGGATTTTTACTGTTACTTTGTTCTAATGAATTTAACAAGATTCCTTTTAGGCAAGTTTCATCTTTTTCAAAATTGTTTTTAGAGAAATGTTTATCGAAGGCCACCACATAATCAAAATGACTTTCCCGTCCGGGTTTCATAGCAAAAGAGATACCTAGATTCAGAGCTGTTTGCTCATTCACTGTGAGTAGACGGTTCGATAAATTCAAAACGTTATTTTCCAATCCTAAATTATTCCATGTACTATTTCGTATGAGTCTTTCTAATTTATTATTCAATTTCTCGGAGTGAGTCACATTACTATTAATAGCACCAGTCAGCACATATGAAGAAAGATCTCTGTACATACCATCATCTCGGCATAGCAGACGAAGAGATACCCCCAATTCACTTATATTCCTCATGACATCTATGTAACACGGAGGAATATAAGTGAATTGGGGGTATCTCTTCGTCTGCTATGCCGAGATGATGGTATGAATATGATACTAACAAACCTGTAAGGAAAGAATAAAGACAACCTACAACATGCAAACACAAAAATAGAGCAACAAATCTGAAACCAAAATATATTACATCAACAGAGAATACCATCAGGGAATACAAACCAAAAGCTTTATTTAACACCATTATTTTATAGATCAAGTGATAATACCATACTCTATTAAAAATAAATATATTTTTTTAATAACCTATTGGAGAAACGAGCAGGGTGACGTACGAGTGAGAAAGGCAAACTATTCAATTTCGGGAAAGGGCATCAGGAATCTTATTTTCGGAACCCTTAATGTGCTTTATCACCAATTTAAATTCTTGAAGAAAGAGAGCCCAACACAAAATCCTCTGGTTGGCTCCTTTCATCCGTTCAATAAAAACCAGTGGGTTATGATCAGTCCAGACCTCTATGGGGAAAGAAAAATTCGTTACATATGGTTTAAAGTGCATAAGGGTGCGGACCAAAGCAAGGGCTTCTTTTTCAATTGTTGAGTATCATCTTTCAGCCGCCAATAACTTACGACTGAAATAAGATACCGGGTGAACTTCCCCTTCCTCATTTCTTTGAAAGAGAACACCACCAATTCCTACATCACTGGCATCCACAGCAATGATAAATGGCTTTTGAAAATCTGGAGAAATTAAAATGGGGTTAGTCAACAACACAGATTAAAGCTTATTAAAAGCTTCCTTACATTGCTGCGACCAAAAAAATTTCTGACCCTTTTCTAGGAGTTTTGTAAGAGGTTGAGCAAGGTCTGAGAAATTTCTAACATATCTTCGGTAATAGCCAATCATACCTAGAACCCTTCTCACCTCTCTGACATTACTGGGGCTTTTCAAATTAATAATAGCCTCGAGGTTAGCTTGTTTCGGAGCCACCTGACCCAAACCAACCTCGTGACCCAAATAACAAACCTTAGTCTTGCCAAATTCACATTTGGCTAAATTTACAACCAAACCAGCAGACCTAAGAGCCTCAAATACCTTACGCAATCTCACCATATGCGTAGTCCAGTCATCACTATACACAACTAAGTCATCAATATAAATTTCAGTTCCCTTTAACCCACAAATGACCCTATTCATAAGCCTCTGGAAAGTACATGCGGCATTTTTCATCCAAAAGGGCATTACCTTACACTCGTAAAGCCCGAAGGGAGTTACAAAAGCAGAAATCTCTCTTGCTCGATCAGACAGGGGAACCTGCCAATACCCTTTCAATAAATCCAATTTTGTTATAAACTTAGCAGCCCCTATGTGATCGAGACAGTCATCTATCCGAGGCAAAGGAAAAGAGTCATTCTTAGTGCGTGCGTTTACCTTACGGTAGTCTACACACATACGGAACTTTCCGTCGAACTTGTTTACAAGAACTATAGGAGAACTCCAGGGACTAACAGAAGGCTGAATGAGGTCGTGCTCCAACATATACTCAATCTCCTTACTGACTATATCCCTTTTCACGGGATTCGGCCGATAAGGACTTTGCTTAACAGGAGGAGCACTACCCACATCAACATCATGCTGGAGAAGATTAGTTCTACCTGGAGAATCATGAAATAAATCTGTAAAGGAATAGATTAAATCAAGTAAATCTTTTCTTTGAATAACGTCCAAATGTTCCAAACCTTCCTGCAAGATTCCTAAATTTTGCAAATTTTCAAACAAATCATCGGAAGGAACTTGATACGTTAAGTCATCAGATTCTTCAAGAGGAACATCTACTACTACCGATGTCGGTTCATACACAATTGCTAAAGGATCGACACTTTTACAATGATATGGCTTCAATCTGTTTATATGATAAATTCTACACTTTCTACTTGAGCCTGGAGTTTCAATTTCGTAATTAACCTCGGACAACTTCCTCAGTACCTTCCAGGGACCCTTATACCTTGGTTCAAGAAAATTGTCCGAGTCCATACTCAAAACTAAAACCAATTCTCCAGGTTCAAAAGAACGAGCTTTAGCTTTTCTGTCAAAATTATCTTTCATCACAGCCTGCGAATAACTCAGATTTTCCCTTGCAAATTTCCAAGCCCTGAACAACCTTTTTTTCAAATCCTCTACAAATTCTCCAACTTAAACCTCTCCCCTTCGACCGGACTGTAGCACTTCGCTAAAAATTTCTAGAGGACCACGAACTTTATGACCGAATACCAATTCGAAGGGAGCTACACCAGTAGAAGAATTTGAATGATTCCTAATAGCAAAGAGGGCAAAGGGAAGTGCTTTATCCCACTCACTACCTTGTTCGTAAAAATGTTTTTTTCAAAATTGATTTAAGGGTCTGGTGAAACCTCTCCACCACCCCTTGACTCTCCGGGTGATAAGGTACACTGGTAATGTGCTGAATGGCCAGTTCAGCACATTTACCTCTAAATACCTTGCTCGTGAAATTTGTACCACAATCTGTCTGAATAACACGAGGGAGTCCATACCTGGAAAAAAAATCCATTAACTTTTCAAAAAACAACTTTAGATGTAATTCGTCTCATAGGGAATGCTTCGGGAAATCTAGAGGCTCTATCCATAATAGTTAATAAATAAACATAACCAGACTTGGTTTTAGGTAAAGGACCAACGACATCTATCACCAATTCCGAGAATGGTTCACCAATGGCAGGGATAGGATGTAAGGGAGCTTTGGGAATTATTTGATTTGGTTTTCCCATAACCTGACATACCTCACATTCCTTTACATAATGCTTCACAGAAGATTTCATCCCAGGCCACCAAAAATACCTTGCTAATTTTTGGAAAGTTTTCCATATCCCAAAATGGCCTGAAAGAAAATTGTTGTGAGCAAGATTCATTACCGATTCACGGAACTGGGACGAAACCACAATTTGTGCAATCTGAGAAGTCTTGCTCAGATCATCTGTCGAAGGACGACTAAACCTGTAAAGTAAACCTTTGTTTATACCAAACCGAGGTTTAGTCAAATCATTAATGTCTCCTAATTCAAAGTCAAATTCTTTTTTCTGGGCTTCAATAAAAGCCATTCTGTCCCAATCAGGTTTCAAATCATTAATAATAATAATACTACCACTATCTACTGACCCGGGCCTTTCTACATCTACTTCTAAACTACTAAACATTAAATCATCATTGACATCAAGTAGATCAGCAGCTCTTGCTGTGGCACGGGTTGTTACAGCTATGGGCCACGCATTAATGGATAGTATGGAAAATAATTCCTGACCCTGATTATTGACCATATCATTGCCCAGAATACCGTCAATCCCAGGAATGGGGAGGCTATCAACAACGGCCAACTCGGTAACCTTATCATATCCAGGAAAAGACAACCTGACACCCACCAACGGAGCAGAAACAACAGTGTTTGGGAACCCTCCCAGAACGACATAATTCCCTGAATACTCTTTACAACCTTTTAAGGTATCCCTCAACACAAGAGACCGAGCTGAACCAGTGTCCCTCGAGAACTTTACTTTGATGATCTTAGATCCAAGAAAAATTTTACCAGGCCATACATATTTGTCAAAATTGAGTCAACTGTTTTTTATTAGAAGTGTCACTACTACTATTATCTACCCTACTACTAACTATAGATTTTTCCTCTTGATTATCATAAGAACTAGACTTGTCAGAAATTAAAGAAACTGGATTTTGGCCGTTTCTCTCAAGATATCGTCTCGGGGCATTACACTGGTTCTGAAAATGACCTGGCTTGTCACACCAAAAACAGGTTACTCTACGTCCAGTACCTATGTTACCATTATTATTATACCTTTGATTATTATCATAATTAGCTGTACCTCTGTTAACATTATTATTATTATAACTTTGATTATTGTCATAATTAGATGTACCTCTGTTAACATGGACACTAGGGGGAGGAGACCCTCCTGAGACTCTACCAATATTCCTACCATCTGAAAAGGAATTATACTTATTATTTTTAGGAATATTAGGAGTCATCGAAGGTGGTTCTCCCCTCCTTCCACTACTGTGGGCACGGGAAGATGGATCATTTAAAGCTCTGTACCCAAAGTTACTATTGCCAGAGCGATGGGTCAACACATATTCATCTGCCAACTGAGCGGCACTACTCAACTTCATAGCTTTGACCTCCTCAAGATGGACCCTCAACTTTTTGCTACATGCCTTTTTGAATTCCTCAAGGAGCAACAATTCTCGCAACGCAGAAAAAGACACCACTTGTCGGCTCTTCAGCCAGTCGTCAAATTGTTCCTCCTTGACCCGAGCGAATTCAACAAAAGATTGTGAAGGAGGTTTATTATAATTCCTAAATTTTAGGCGATAGGCCTCGGGAACCAAATCATAGGCTTTTAATACCAGCGCTTTGACCTTATGATAGTCCCTGGCAATTCCCTCCTCCAAGGCATTGTACACCCGGATAGCCTTGCCCACTAGCCTACATTGTATTAATACAGTCCACATTTCGGAGGGCCAAGACAACCGCATGGCAACACGCTCAAAGGCTTTGAAAAATTCAGGGACATTGTTCTCATCAAAGACTGGCACCAACTTTAGTGCTCCACCTAAATTAAACCTTTCCTGGAACATACCTTTAGGGGAACTGACCAAATTGGCCCCCTGTAACCTAGCCATCTCTATATTCAACTTCACCATCTCTACCTCGTGACGCCTCACCCGCTCATTCTCCTCGAATTCTATTTTCTTTAATTCAATTCGTTTACAAATCAAGTTATATTCTACCTTCTCTTTAGATTCACCCAAAGTGCGAACAGAAGCCAGGGGTTTGACTGGCAAAGAATTAAGGGGGGGCAAAAATGAATTATGTGACACATTAGCCTTTATATTCGAGGGACCTTCATAAATAACACCTACACGAGGTGGATCCTCGAACAAAGTCAAACCAGCTCTCACGCTTAACCTATCCTCTTCCTAATCATCATTAATACTACCTTCACCATCACTATTTATTTCACTTTCACTCACCAAGTGTTCGGCCTCAGCAAAATCCTGAGCAATCTTACCCCTCACAGCCTCCAATATATCTTTCTTGGTGCCCGCCGACTTCAGCGGAACACCCAACCACTGAGCACAAGCAACTAACTGTTTATTATTTAAAACAGGCAAGAACTTCAGGCCGTCAGCAGACCCCAAAAATTCAGCCGGGTCAAAGTTAAACTCTTCCATTTTTTCCAAAAATTAATAACTAAGGGAGAAAGGCAATACTACAAAATAAATATTGAAGAGATCACCCAAATGTCGCTCCACAGACCAAAATACCAGATACCCCTGAGTACATCTATCCTGTCACGGTCGCCAATTATTACGACCCTTGTTGGACAGTGGTGCAGGTTTGTCTGCACTAAAGGATGCACACTCAGTGTTGTTACAAAGCATCTAGCTAAAGATGGTCAATGGAGACAAAAACACTCTGGAAAACTCAACAATATTTATTAACAAACAAAGAATAATTAAGTCAACCTTGTGACTGCCAAGGACAAACACCAGTCCTTAAATAATCCCTTGGGACTCCTAACTACTAAAAAAAACTAAACCCTAAACAGATATAAAAGAGAGAAACTCATGAATACAAATAAGTCAAAACATACATAACATAACTGGCCAGAACAAAAGGAATATAATAAACAATACCTATAACTAAAGAGGTGGTGAAGGAAGGCGAAGAGTAACAGGGAGAAAACACTTAATCTCCTACCTATATTTATAATCTAAACTTAATATCTAAACAATAACATAAAAGCCACGGGGCTGTTAACATCACATGAATTTTGAATCATAACAAAACCAACGAAAAGGGGCAACAAATTAAGACTGTTACAACAATTCATTATAGTATATATCTTCATAAAAATTATATTGAGTAACAGCAACAAAAAAAAAACAAATCATCTCCTCACACTTAGAAGGGGAGT
>NC_090736.1:50797104-50802104 GCF_036898095.1 Palaemon carinicauda | reverse complement strand
ATGAAAATGTCTTCTCTGCAACTCATCCAATGAGACAGAAAACCTTGAAATGGCGGTTTTTAAGCTAGTGACATAATTTTCTGGAAGAAAAATTGCTTGCATATTCACTTCCACAACTACGTTGCTCGATTTAATAAAAATGTCTTCTTGTCTTTCAACTATAGTGCCATATTTAAAATCTATACTTTTAGTTTTAGAGCTCATCCCACACGAGAAAAATGTCAGAGCGAACAATATCACTCCCAACAAAAAAAAATTCATCTTGGAAACCTGTAACGAGAAAAATATATGTAATTACTCCTGTATTAAGAAGAAAACTTTTAATCACACAAATAAAAATTTTTTCCCTCAATTCTTTCCCTCTTTTTCTTTTTTTTTTTTTTTTATTTCTTATGTGAGCCAATGGTACTATTCTCTCATCCGTGGGTTGGGATACGTTTTGAACTCGAAACCTATTGGCCGTTAAAGTTTCCAAAATGTTAAATGGGCCTTCAAACTTAGGTGTTAGTTTATAATTGAGTCCTTTACGCACATTTATGTTTTAGTTGGCTTTGCTATTTTATCATGATTCCTTTTCATTATGATTTGTGATTCTTCTAAATTCTTTCAAAGGATATCATATCGACTTTTGCTTGCATTTATACATTCTTTTAAAGGATTTGATAGATTAGTTGTAGGCGTTAATACATGGAAAGGCGTTCTAACTGGGGTACCATACAATGCTTCATGCGGTGACATTTTAATTGATATATGATATGAATGATTCAGAGTACTCAGTGCCGCCAGTATTGCAATATCCCAGTTGGGGTCTGATCCCCCTAGTGTTACTCTTAATATATTTAAAACTTTTCTATTTGCCCTTTCCACTAGCCCATTCGACTCTGGGTGATAAATCATGGTATTTATTTTCTTTATGCTAAGGAATTCACACAATGAGGTAAGAAAGTGATTATTAAATTCACCACCCGAGTCTGAAATTATCATATGTGGAATTCCATGTTTACATATGTAACACTCGTAAAACTTCCTAGCGCATTCAATCGCAGTTTTAGTTTTAAGCGCTATTAGTTCTGTATATCGAGTTAAAGCATCTATAATTACTAAGAGGTGCTTATTTCCTCTGTCTGACTCGTAAAATCCTGTTAACAAATCTAAATGTATTCTTTCAAAGGGTTGATTGGGCACGGGATAAGCCCCTAGGCTGACAGGTGTTTTCGTATGCCATTTGTTTTCCTGACATGTGCAACAATTAGCTATGTTTCTTTTTATATCTGTAAGCATTGTATGCCAATAAAACAATGATTTGGCTTTCTGTGACATTAATGAGAACCCCGGGTGTCCATGTAATGGATTTGAATGCAACCAATTCAGGACAGTGGAAATAAGTGAGATTGGTACTACTACCTGGTCGTTAGTTACATGTGGTGTATTGCGGGTTTTCCTTGTCACAGTCCTACACAGAATATTATCTTTGATTATATAATTCTGCTGCTTATACTTTATATATTCCTTTTCCTTATGATTGCCTTTCAAAGCATTTATAATTGTTTCTATTTTCTGATCTTTTCTTTGCTCAGTCTGTAATAATTCAGCGCTCCAGCCTAAATCTTCTTGTTCAGATATTGTTTTAACAATAGGCATGGATGTTGATATATCTATTAATTCAGCTAAAGGCTCCGTACAAGATGACACGGGGTTGCGTGATAATGCATCCGCAATGATATTTGCTTTCCCAGGTAAATACCCGATTCTTGCGCCAAAATCTTGAATGATCAAATGCCACCGAGTTTGTTTAGGGCTGTGGTTGAAACCTTTAAAGAACTCTGTTAGTGGTTTATGGTCAGTAAGAACCTTAACGGGATAACCGTAAATTATGAACTTAAAATGCACTAGTGAATTAACAATAGCTAGCCCTTCCTTGTCTATTACTGCATACTTACTTTCGGAAGTTCTCAATTTTCTAGAATAAAAAGCTATCGGGAAAAATTGTTTATCATATTGCTGAAGCAATACCCCTCCTACTCCTAAGTCTGAGGCGTCTGTTGCAATGAAGAATTCCTTACCGAAGTCAGGAAATTTTAAGATAAGAGAACTACACAGTTCATTTTTCAAGGTATTAAACGCCTGTTGATGCTCCTCAGACCATATGAAATCTACGCCCTTCTTCGTAAGATCAGTTAAAGGAGCGGCTATTATTGAATAGTTGCGTATAAAACGCCTGTAATATCCACTACAACCCAGAAATTACTGTATTCCCTTGACATTAGTAGGTATGGGAAAATTATGTATAGCCGACACCTTATCATGGACTACTTTAAGACCTTGGCTTGACACCATGAAACCCAAATATACCAATTCTGTTTGGAAAAATTCACACTTACTAATCTTTACCCTTAAGTTATGTTGTCTTAATCTCTGTAGTACTAATTCTAACTTACGTAGATGTTCTTCTAAGGTGTTGGAAAAGATTACAAGATCATTCATATAGGCATACAATATATTCCCTAACAAGTCTCCAAACACTATGTTAATCATTCTTGTAAATGTTATAGGAGCACAACGTAAACCAAAAGGCACCCGTAAAAATTCAGAATGTCCCCTGGCTGTGCTGAAGGCTGTGTATAGGATACTATCTTCTTCTAATGATATCTGGTGAAAGCCTTTAAGTAAGTCCAAACTGGTAAAATATTTATTCTGACCTAACAAAGACAAAATATCGTCAGTACATGGCACTGGGAATCGATCAGGGATCGGCTCCTCGTTTAGACGATGGAAGTCGACGCAGATACGCCATGTTCGATCTTTTTTTCGGTACAACTATTAATGGAAAATTATAAGGGCTGTTTGATTTCCTAATGACTCCTTCTTCTAGCATTTTACCTACTTCATCATTTATTTCATTCTGGAATTTCATAGGGAGTCTGTACGAGGGTACATAGATATTTTCTGCTTGTCCTTTAACCTTATTTGATGCTCGATCACATCTGTTTTTCCTAAGGATCCATCCGTAGTGGAAAAAACCTCATGATATTTAGTTAAAAGTCCAAAAATTTTCTGCTGAATTTCTTCGTCTTGAATGTCTTTATTGATTTTATTTTTAATAGATTGCAAAAGGGATTCATCCGCAACTGATTGAGAGTGATTGATTTCAGCAACGGTAAGAATACAATGTTTATAAACTTCTACATCCAAGATGTGTTAATTTTTGTGAATTACTAAAGTGTTATTTAAATGATTACAGGCTTCAATATTACATTGTTGATGTGAGCCTACTGCATAAATAGCTTGTGTGACAGACAATCCGTTAGTTTTCAAAGTGTCGGAAAGGATTAATATTTCAGATCCCGGTAATGTTTTCTTTATTTGCACTATTAAATTCGAAGGTACGTTTGGCTCGATAGATTGCGTGCAAGATGATATTACGGGTGAACGAGAATTCTGCTGGGTCGCGTATATTATTTCTTTATTAGTGAGACAAGTTATTGGTTCTTCAACGTACGTTACGGTTACATTTGTAGTCTCCTTTTTATCCAAAACTGATTTTAAGGTATTAGAAGACTTATAGAATTTCCCTTTGATATACACGCCGTGCTTGGCAGGGGCTAATATAATGTTTTGATTTCCCATAGATGGGTATCCTATAATTACAGCTGGATACATATCAATGTTTTGTACAACAACAAATGTATGGGCAAACGTGCATTTACCGACTTTGAATTGAACATGAGTTATGCCTATGACATTTAATTCATTATTTCCTATACCCGAGAGTCTAACTCCGGATTTTTCAATCGGAAAGTTCGAAAACAACAAATGATGTGTCTTCAAATCCATGATATTACGTGGACTACCAGAGTAGTCAAAAAATAACGTAAAGGATTTGTGTTCTAAATTTACAGCATATAAGGTTGGTCGTAACTCATTTTGGCTTATTATTGTATGAATTCGTTGCAAATCTACGGGAGCATGCACTGTTTTACTTAATTCGGCCCGTGTGTTTCATAGGAAAATCTATTGCCTCATAATTATCTGATAAAACATTAAATTGATTATTCAATACTATTGATGTTGACACGAATGACCTTGACCCAACATCACTCTCTTCCCCACTGGAGTTAACTATGTGGTATTTGCTTTGCTCTGCACATTCTGAAAATTAGTCTGACCATTGCGAGGTCTGGTTTGACGACCCAGGCTCAGCGATATTTGAAGAAGTGTTTGTTTGCTTCGGACTCTGAACTGGAATTGACTGTGTATTTCTGGATTCTGTTGTGTCTTACGCGAGTAACATTGATTGTATGAATGTGTCGAACTATCATGTATCGAGCAGAATTTCGTTCTGCAGTCCGCGATTAAGTGACCTTGACGTTTGCAATTTATAACACGTCATTCCCACTACTTGACTATTATTAACTACGTTCACTGTTTGTGGCTTTGTTTCATTCTTTGCAAAAACTTGAGTTAACACGGGATCGAGATCTGGACACTTAGCCATGTGTTTTTTTTATCTGTTTATACACATCCAATTCCGTACTTGGAGGCGTTAACTTTTTATTAAAACACCGCACTAAAGCTTCAGGCAACATAAGTGTCATGCAAGTTAAATACATTAATCGTAAAAAATCTTTCACGGAGATGTTATCTCTAGTAACCCAGTGGAATTACCTAAAATATCCTGATATTCGTTAAGCCTATCAGCTATGAGAGCTGCTCTCTCGATAACATTAAGCCGATTCATAGTGGCTTGATTAAGTGTATTTCTTAACGTTAATACTACATCCAAGGCTTCTTCACCCCCATAGACCGCGCGTAACCTAACTTTGAAATCATCCTAGGTAACTGCTTCTTGAAATGAAACACCTCTTAAATACGCACTCGCATCCCCCCTTAGAAAAATCTATAAAACTTTTAGCTTCTTGTAATTGTACAAAAGGGTCTACGATTTGTTTGGCATTTAAATGGGCATCGACGGATGAAATCCATGACTCCACATTTTGAGG
>NC_090736.1:50785215-50787715 GCF_036898095.1 Palaemon carinicauda | reverse complement strand
TAGTGTCATCGTTTAAGAGTTGTTGAACTTTGTTGACATACGTCTCTTTATCAAGAATGACTATTTTTCCGTCTTTATCCGATTTTGTGATGATGATATTATCGGTTTTGTTTAATGAAAAAATTGCATTATGAAACCTTCTGGGAAGCGGATTTTTACTGTTACTTTGTTCTAATGCATTTAACAAGATTCCTTTTAGGCAAGTTTCATCTTTTTCAAAATTGTTTTTAGAGAAATGTTTATCGAAGGCCACCACATAATCAAAATGACTTTCCCGTCCGGGTTTCATAGCAAAAGAGATACCTAGATTCAGAGCTGTTTGCTCATTCACTGTGAGTGGACGGTTCGATAAATTCAAAACGGTATTTTCCAATCCTAAATTATTCCATGTACTATTTCGTATGAGTCTTTCTAATTTATTTTTCAATTTCTCGGAGTGAGTCACACTACTATTAATAGCACCAGTCAGCACATATGAAGAAAGATCTCTGTACATACCATCATCTCGGCATAGTAGACGAAGAGATACCCCCAATTCACTTATATTCCTCCGTGATACATAGATGTCATGATTTGCTGACATAATTCGTTCTTGCAGAAATGTCCACTCTCCACTGTAATTCTCACTTTTACCTTACATCCTGAAGAGGGTCGATGTTCATTGACCGAAATATAGTGTGATTTATTCATATTTCCTGTGTTTCTTTTATGGGCCTTTTTGAAAAAACATATATATATATATATATATATATATATATATATATATATATATATATATATATATATATATATATATATAAATATAAATATATATATATTTACATATATAAATATATATATATGTATATATACTATATATATATATATATATATATATATATATATATATATATATATATATATATATATATATATATATATATATATATTTATACATATATATATATGTATATATATACATATATATATATATATATATATATATATATATCTATATATATATATATATATATATATATATATATATATTTATACACATATATATCTATCAATCTATATTTATACATACATATTTATATAAATATATTTAAATATCTATATATATATATATATATATATATATATATATATATATATATATATATATATATATATATATATATTTATATATATATATATACACACACACATATATATATCGTCGTCGTCGGCGCCCACTCGTGTCCGAGTATTGGGTTCTGTCGTTAGCCATCAGCCTCCTATCTGTTGGGTGGGTGCTTATGCCTGATGTGGGTGTTAAGTCCTAGTGTGTGGTGGAAGAGTCGCGGACAGTGTTCACAAGGGAGGATAGGTGGTGGGCGGGGCTGTTCTAATCGCTCTCTCCTTCTTCTCCTCCTAGCCTCCTCACTTTGTTTCCTCCTCTCCTTGAAGTCCACGGTGCCATGGTGTACTGTACTCCTCCAGGTTTTCCTGTCCCTGGCTGTTTCACCCCATGAGGAAGGATCGATGTCAGTTAGAGCCAGGGTGCGCTTTAGTTGATCTTTATAGCGCATTTTCGGGGCTCCTCGTGGTCTGTTGCCCTGGGTCAGTTCTCCGTAGAATATTTTCTTTGGGAGCCTAGATGGATCCATCCTATGCACGTGTCCTATCCAGCGGAGGCGGTGGTGGATGATGGTGTCCTCCACGCTGGTCAGCGAGGCACGTTTTAAGACTTCAATGTTGGATGTGTGGCTCTCCCAGGGGATTTTCAAGATCTGCCTCAGTTTCATTTGTTGGAAGCGTTCTAGGTTTTTAATATCGTTTTTATAAAGCGTCCATGTTTCACATGCATACAGGAGCGTGGAGAGGACTACTGCCCTGAACACCATTATTTTGGTGGTCATTGTCAGTGTGTGGTTGTTAAATACGCGGCAGTTGAGTCGGCCAAAGGCAGAGTGGGCTGCCCTGATCCTGTTCTCCACGTCCTTTTTGCTTGTTGGAGTTGATGTTAGGATGCTCCCTAGGTAGGAGAACTGCTCCACCTGGTCTAACGGTTGGTCATTCACTGTGGTATTGAAGTTGGGGAGCATCAGTCCTGGTGGATGTTGGACGAGGGTCTTGGTTTTGTCTGAGTTGACTTGCATCCCAAAACGTTCGTAGGCAGAGTTGTATGCATCAGCTAACGACTGCAGGTCCTCTGCCGTCTGACCTGGGGTGGCATTGTCGTCAGCATACTGCAGTTCTCGTACTGCACACAAGGTGGTCTTGGTTCTGGCACGGAGTCAGGCGAGGTTGAAAGCGCCTCCATCCATGCGGAAACGTAGGTCGACTGAGGGTGTATCTGGGGGAATCTCGTTGAGCATTGCTGCGGTGTATAGCGAGAAACACGTCGGGGCCAGAACACAGCCCTGCTTCAGGCCGCCGTTGATGGGGAATGGGTCTGAAAGAGAGTTCTGGTGGCAGACTCTCCCAACCATTCCGTCATGGAGGGCACGTACCAGCTTGACAAAATCGGGTGGGC
>NC_090736.1:50775215-50780215 GCF_036898095.1 Palaemon carinicauda | reverse complement strand
ACATATAGCAGCTTGACACAAAAACATATTTAATACACACACACACACACACACACACACATATATATATATATATATATATATATATATATATATATATATATATACATATATGTGTGTGTGTGTGTGTGTGTGTGTGTATGCGCGCACGCGAGTGTTTAACGTTAGTATGTAAATATATCTATGCATACATATGTGTATGTATTTATTTGTATATACATATATTGAGAGAAAGAGAAAGAGAAAGAGAAAGAGAGAGAGAGAGAGAGAGAGAGAGACTTCTTCAAAACATTAACAATAAACTCTACAATAAAATATCTGTTAAAAATATTTTCATTGTGTTTAAGCTGTAACTCACTCTCCGCAATTGTGTCATTAATTGCTAATCAATATTCAACTACCGAAGGTTATATTTGCATATTTTGGTCATTACTATTTCCCTTCTGTTTATGGATTGTGAATCTGTTCTTCTATACTAAAACTCTGATTGGATTTAGGTAATCTCAGTTGCTCATGTTATCTGTCCATTATTATGAACACGGAACCTTTATTGGAACCAATATTCTAATCCATAATTTTCCTCATTTTCTACTGAATTCATTTCGAATCAGACATTCCCAAGCACCAAGCCACTGTTCCTCGGTATGCTTCACTTCACCAAGGAATATTTCATAATGGCTGCAATAGGAATCGGCGATTCCTATTCCTGCTTAGCGTTGCGCGAAGAAACTCGGAATCAGATGATCTGTTTTTTTTTTTGTTTTTTTTTTTTGGCTCGAATACCATCTAAAAATCCATAAAGAAATTTTTCTTTTTCTTTGTTATATTAATTCCGAAATACTTTTCACTGTTCATGTATGCATCAGTTCTTGTTTTAGTTATGTTCCTTTTTTTGTGAGTGTGAAATGTCAGTTTATAGTCCTGCGATGTATCTCTGGCAAAATCCGTAATTTCCATCCAAAGCTTTTTCTTTTCTTTTCCTAAACAGAAATTGAATGTACGGATTTTTCATTGAAGGCTCTGCTTGTATTGGCATTACTCATTCCAATTAAAGAAAATAATCGAAAGGTTGAAATAAATTTATCATTCATCTTATCTTACCCTTCCTTGTGTGTCTGTCTTTAGCAGATAATGTAAGTTATATATCATTTCCAAAGAAATGCAGGTGATTGAATGAGAAAAAATTATAATTATTGGAAGGATTTGATATATGTTGTGTGCACATTAGCGTACTCATTTCTTTATGCAATGATTATATATGCGTAGTCCAACGTAACATTTATACATAGTTAACGTTCCAGCGTTTACAAAACCCGCATAAGCGGCGTCGAATTAAGAGAGGGAGAGACTGAAAAGCGAAAAAAGAAGCATAGTATAAACATTGGAAATAGTTTTAATATTGTGATATGAAGCGAGATGCAGACGAAAGCAAAAAGGAGCGTTGAGGCTGTGCAGGCAGAGAAGGGAAGACCATTTGTAGAGCAGACAGAACAATAACAGAGGCGGAAGAAAAATAGATTAACGCTGAAATGGAAAACTGTTTTTATGAAAAGAAAAATGTTTCGAACATGATGCGAAGCACGAGGGATATAATGGAATTTTTTTTTTTTTTTTTTTTTTTTTTTTTTTGTGATTGCTGAAGGAACGAACCGGGGTAAATCAACTGTTTGTTTTTAAGTAGTTTAGTTGTTCAGTTTAAGTAAATAGCTCTGATTGTAAGTCACGCTGGGGGAAATATAGCAAAGGTTAAGTATTAAGGATTGAGTTAGGATTTGTGCATCATCATTAAAGGCAATGTTGAGAATCACTGGCATTGGAAACAAGACTTTTTTTTATAAAACAAAAAAAAAACTAAAAATTGTTTTTGCTGCGAGTCATCAATTGGAATTTCAGACCACCTTCGATGCAGACAGTTTCCAGTAACTCAAGTCTGTGTTGTATAAATGCTGACTGGAAATCAATAAAACTTTACTAAGCAATATGAAATAAGAAAATGGAAAGCTATTTACAATTACGATTTGATACATTTACCAAAGTAAACTTACCAATTAAGGCAGTTCTTATTGACACACCATTAATATCAGCATCCAAAAATCCAATATGTAGGTGAACGGTGATCATTAAAACTATGATGAATGATAAATGATTTGCTGTTTACCAAATAAGAGTTTAGTGATATTGTCACTGGCAAAAGTCTGTTAGTGGCCTGCATGTCAATTTGGATGCTGCCTACTGTCAGTGATTTAATTGGGTCAATATTTCATTAATATCTCATAGAACAAACAGAAGCACTTTGCAATAAAGCACAACATTCAGCAAAGGTAATGAATATTTGTATAATAAGACTAATGATGGTATTTTTGAAATATATTGACTGGGTTTTCAAAAAACCCTTTTTCAAAGTAATCTAAATTTTCCAAAGAATAATTTTTTAGATAATGAGATTAAAGAATCGAAGTAAAAAGAGGTTTTAAATAGATCGTAATCATTATTACCCAGTATTATTTTGAGTGTACTTAGGAGACCTTTGGATATTCAGTGTTTTGTATATTGCTGTCTGAGAGTTATTTAACTGTCCCAGAGCTCGGGTGAAAATATTTTCAAGTGTAACAGATTTGATGTAAAATCAAACAGGTGAGTCTGGAACTCGAGAGGTTGTATAGCTTGCCAGCCGTAATATATATATATATATATATATATATATATATATATATATATATATATATATATATGTATATATATATATATATATATATATATATATTTATATATATATATATATATATATATATATATATATATGTATATATATATATATATATATATATATATATATATATATATATATATATATATATATATATATATATAAATAAAACATTAGGTGCTTAGATCCCGGACACGGGACCATCGTGTAATAATATATACTATATGTATGTGTGTATATGTATTATATATGTGTGTGTGTGTTTACCTATATACCCACACTGATGTATACATATATACACTACATGAATGTTTATATATATATATATATATATATATATATATATATATATATATATATATATATATATATATATATATATATTCACAAGCATGTACCTTATGTATATATATATATATATATATATATATATATATATATATATATATATATATATATATGTATATATACATACATATATATATATATATATATATATATATATATATATATATATATATATATATATATATATTCACAAGCATGTACCTTATGTGTATATATATATATATATATATATATATATATATATATATATATATATATATATATTCACAAGCATATACCTTATGTATATATATATATATATATATATATATATATATATATATATATATATATATATATATATATATATATATATATATATATATACTTTATATATTCCCTGTATTACATTTGTTAACACATAATGATCCATTCTAGGTTTTCAAAGGCAAAGCACAAGTTCTAACTATAATTATTTCCTCTTTGATTAGTTCTGATGTAATTTTCTGCATTTCACACATTTAGATAAATTCATTCTTACATCGTAATTTACTGGGAATAAAAGTTATAAATAGATTTAAAAAACTGAATTTTCAATATCATACTAATTTAATTAAGTATTCATATAATCACCATTATGAAGAGAGAGAAAAAAAGGGATTATAGATTTTTAGACGATCACGGAAAAGACAAGCTTTTTCAAACAGTAAATGAACATAGAATTATAGACTCATAGGATTGGATTTAGGATATGAAAAATGAAGAGACAAATGTACCCTTGGATATATGTATCATCCTGAATGACTCGAAACCTGTGACTATCTGCTGTCCCTCCTTTTAATGATGAGCTTCTTGTAATGCGGAATAACATACGTATCCTTTTCAGCTTTATCTCGTGATTTATCACCAATGGCAAAATGACAGAAATCCAATACTTGTGCTCTGTTCTAAGATCCGGTTTTTATCGATACGATTGGGAATATAGTTATCGTTATTTATTATTATGGTTATGGTTGAAGTTGTGGTTATTCATTCCTATAACTATTATTATTATTATTATTATTATTATTATTATTATTATTATTATTATTATTATTATTATTATTATTGTAAAGCCATATATTATACTACCTTAATATTTGGATTCTCTCTATACCTCGGGATCAGAGACCCAAAGGGGAATCAACTCAAAGATATTAGCTTCTAGTTGCACGACAGGATTCAATTCCCCGGCCGACCAGAGGCTATTGTCTTTGAGTTGATTCCCCCTTGGGTCTCTGATCCAGAGGTATAGAGAGAATTAAGATATTAAGGTATAATATATGGCTTATTTGAACACGAAAAACCCGTCTTAATATACTATATTTTATATATATATATATATATATATATATATATATATATATATATATATATATATATATATATATATATATATATATATATATATATATATATAATACACACACACACACACACACACACACACACATATATATATATATATATATATATATATATATATATATATATATATATATATATATATATATATATATATATATATATATATATTGCAGTTTTCGTTAAACAACAGATGATTGCGTAGTTTAACTAGTTTCACCTCCATCCTTTCCTATTTCCACCGTTTTATCTTGTTGTGTAGAGAACGTTGGAGTGTGGTCGGCATTCGGACATTAGGCAGTCTGCGTGCTACATCTGGCCACAGTTCACAAACAACTACAACAGTAAATAATTTGCATTTTTTATTTTAATTGTTGCAGTGTACAGTATGCCGCAAACCTGGTGATATTTTTTTTTTTTTTTATTTTTACTTTAGAAAAGCGTTGTTCTAAAGTTGCCACTTAGTATTAAATCTTATATTTCACTTTATAAACAGGTGTATGGATGAGACAACGTTGGTCACTGGCTATGAATATGTTTATCATTGAATAATGTTAGATCT
>NC_090736.1:50750215-50762715 GCF_036898095.1 Palaemon carinicauda | reverse complement strand
TTCTCTACTACTAATCATTACCTCTGGCTATCCAGCGTTTGTTATTTATCCTTTCCTATCTAGGATTCTTTTCTATGCTTAAAACCTTTTTTACAGTTCTTCTGCTGTGTCTCCTATAATGACTAAATCATCACTGAACATCAGTTCCCACAATTCTGATGATAATGGTTGTTAGAGAGAGAGACGCTAGAGTGTGGACGTGTTGTGTCGAGCTCTGTTATACATGCCCTTAGTCGTGTTTTAGCTTTGTGTTCCTCGCTTAGAATATCATTGAAAAGATATTAGTTAGTCATATGGAGAAATCTAAGTGATAAGAAACAGTACACTATGTCTGCTCCTAACTATGTCTGCTTCATATGTAATGACACGGAGGGAAAACGGAAAAAATGGATAGTATGTGAATGTAATAGACTCTACCATAAGAAATGTGTGCATACACTGACAGCCATCAGTGAGAATGAACGGAATAACCTAGACTAGTTATGCCCACACTGCATACGTGAAGCCAGACAAAACAATTTAGTAATATCAAAATTAAAGGAAGATGTTAACGTGAGAGATCAGGCCCTGAACGAACTAGATGCGAAAATAGGTAACTTACGGACCTTAGCGCAGATGCAGCAAATTCCACCCAGACCACCGACCTCACTGAGAAAGTCGACATTCTTGCCATGAATATGGAATCAATTAAAGCAACACTTCAAACATTGATTGACCCAAAACTGGAGAAACCGACATTTGCTGACAAAGTTAAGGAATAAAAATCTGTTCATAATTAAATCAACTAGTACAACAACTAAAATTACTGAAAGAAAACGTGAGGTTGAACAAGCACTTAAAGACATTCTTAAACTTAACAAGAGGTCAACTACGAATGGAAATGTTGTTGTAAACTTTGCAAACAATGTGATCAGAGAAGAGGCGGCAAATAAAATTCAAGACATTGGTGGCTGACACTGAAACGAGAAAAATCGGAAAACTAAAACCAAAAATAATGATATGCAATGTATACAATGATGAAGATAATGTAGTAAATGCTTTGATTCAAAGAAATCGCTGCCTGGACCAAATCCAGAATATAGAAGAGAAGATAAGTGTAGTCCTGAAGATAAATGCCTCGGGGGGACCACCCACTATGTGCTGAAATGTGATTCTGAAGTTCGGACGGCTATTCATGATAATGGGGACAAAGTTTCGTTACGATGGGGTATCTATAGCATACGTAATAGGTACCACGTGATCACCTGCTACCACTGTTAGAGGTATGGACATTTTGAAAAAGATTGCAAGTCTAAGAATGATGATAAAGTCTGCGAGAAATGCTCAGGGAAACGTTCCACCAGGGAGTGAAGAAAAATGCCTCAGGGGGGACCACCCACTATGTGCTGAAATGTGATCCTGAAGTTCGGACGGCTATTCATGATAATGGGGACAAAGTTTCGTTATGATGGGGTATCTATAACATACGTGATAGGTACCACGTGATCACCTACTACCACTGTCAGAGGTATGGACATTTTGAAAAAGATTGCAAGTCTAAGAATGATGATAAAGTCTGCGGGAAATGCTCAGGGAGACATTCCACCAAAGAGTGTAATTTGCAAGTGTCAAAGTGTATAAACTTCACAAAGTTAAATAAACCAAGTGACCACACAGTAAATTCTAGAGACTGCAAAGCTTATGGCTTGGAATTGAATAGACTAGCCGAAAACACTGATCATGGTTACTAGGGATGTCATAAACTGTGGCTATGTAAATATACAATCTGTAGGTAATGACTGTTCAAATTCGAGAATTGATAAAAGAGAAATATTTGGATATGCTAGCATTATCTGAAACATAGTTAAATAACTTGGACAAGGCAAAGATCACTGAAATGACGCCAGCCACACATGCCATCTTTCACATACCGAGAGAAGGTAGGTCTGGTGGGGGTGTCGGACTCTTTATTCATAAAAGTTACTCAAATCTCAAAACGTTGAAAAGAATTAGTGTAACAAGCTTTGAATATATAGAAATAAAATTTACGTCAAAAAAACAGAATATCTTTTGTAAACAATACTTGATCTGAAACGATAAATACTCTGAACGAACAAGTTAAAATAACAGCGGAGGTCCTGCAGAGAGTAGGGTTTGCCTGCTGTATGGGACCGGGAAAGCAGCCATCAAAGTAAGTAAGTATAATGACAAGGAACAGGAATGGTTTCAAAATAGATCCCTGATGGAAGCCAACATCAACAGGGACTACCTCAGTCTCCCCATATTTTGTGTGTGGTGGTTCTTACCCCGTAGTGCTCATCCTCACTAACCATACCAACTTCTATGATTCTCCTCTATTTTTCAAACACTAACAGACTAACCATTGTGGTACCCTGCCGATCACTTTAGGACCAAATAAACACAAGTAAATTTTCCTGATTCTTTCTAAATATTTCTCTTGC
This sequence comes from Palaemon carinicauda, assembly GCF_036898095.1. Lineage (NCBI taxonomy): Eukaryota > Metazoa > Arthropoda > Malacostraca > Decapoda > Palaemonidae > Palaemon > Palaemon carinicauda. Next base: position 50,760,274 of record NC_090736.1, on the reverse strand, counting down.
ACTTTTTTTTCACTGTAAAAATAACATTCATTGTACTCTCTCCTTTTGTAAATTCAAACTGTTTCTCAAGTATATCTATCAACTCTCAATCTTCCTTCTACTATTCTTTCTAGAGTCTTGAATACAGGCTCCAAAAGCTTTATTTTTCTGTAGTTCCCACAGTTTAACACGCCTCGTCTTTGCCTATAAGATTTAATCATCCAACCATCTCCCTAGTCCCTTGACATTTCCTGTATCTTTTCTAATAGTGTGTGCGTCCACTCTCTGCCTAGATTTCCCAATAAATTGATAATTCCTATTGTTACATGTGATTTTCCTGCAGCCTTCTTTACTTTTCCTCTCTTCATAGCATTCTCGACTTCACTCTCTCTGATGCTTGTAATTGGTCCTTCTACAGGAGGAACATTTTCAGGTTCTTCACACTCATTCTCAGTGTTTATTAGTGGTGAAAAGCAGTCTTTCCATCTTTTCTTGACATCTTTCTCAATTAAGTCATTTCCATTTTTACCTTTTATATTTCCCACCACTCACTTCTGCAATTCTGTATATTATCTTTACTCCCTCCGATGTGCCTCTAATCTCACACCTCTTTCTCCTGGCTTTTCCATTTGCAATCACTACCATTCTCTTTGTTTCCATCTTCATCTGTTTACCTCCATCTCTAGTTTAAAAGCTATTATCTCCTTTCCACCTTCTTCGGGCTATATTATTTTCCTTCAGAGCTGTTCTAACATCTTGATTCCAACATCATGTTCCTTTTTCTTGTTGCTGTTTACCATCTGTACTTCCACCCTTTTGCTGCTATTTGCAATACGGTCTCATTCATAGCATCCCATATATCTTTAGGCAATTCTGATATTCCATTTAAATATCTCTCTGCCTCTTGTACTTTACTTAAGAATTCTCTTGGCTTCTCGCCTTCCCCCCTTATCTTCCTAATTTTGATCCTCCTATTCCTGGCTGGAATAACCTTACAATCTATAATAATTTTCTTGTCTTCCTTCCTAACCATAGCATGATCAACTGTGTCTCGTTTTGTCCCCTTTTATATGTTACTAGATGACTACTACTTTTTTTCCCAAATTGTGTGTTCAAGACCACCAGATCCATAGCTTCTGCTAATTTTAACAATGTTTCATCTTTCTAATTTCTTCTTCCATAACCTCTTCTTTCATGTATTACTACAAAGCCATCAGAACTCCCACATACATGGGTATTCAAGTCCCCAGATATACTTAATTTTCTTCCAGTTTCCCTCTAAATTCTCCCTTCTCTTCTTTAACACCATTGTTGAGGGGTATATGCTAAGTTGATATACCATTCTTTCCTATCTTTTTCTTCAAGCCAATAGCTCGTCACTGATATGCTGAACATATGTGACATTCTCCTGTAAATCTGGATGGGGAATTATTCCTACCCAATTTTTCCTTGTATCTTCCCCAGTGTAGTAAACTGTAGATCCTTCCCCAAGCTCACTTGCACTTTTGCCCTTCCATTTAGTCGCCTCTATTCATGAAATTATAATTTTCCTTCTCTGCATGACATTAACCAACTCCATCTCCATAGGAACTTCTGATAAAATATCGGGAGTTGTCTCTCTTGAATGACATTCATTCTCACTTATTGGTTTACTTAATTTATGCTTTTTAGACATTTGGTTGGCTTTTTTTTTTACACCCTACGTTCAGTTTTCAAAAGTAACATATGTAGAGACGACTGATTTTCTCTTTTCTTTAAAAGGTATGAAAATAAGCCATTGCATTCTCGATAAATAGACCACCCTGAAGCAATCTTATCTGGATGATCATGGCTTGAAAACCATGTGGGTGGTGTAACGGCTGTGACGGGCCAAGAGTAGATTGTGAGTCAAAGGCGAGATGAATGCAACTGTGTAACTTTATTATAGACACAAAAGGTATATATACACACTAGGTCCCAGTAAGGTCACAAAATACAAACATACTATTTCTTATCAAACCGTCAACTGGTTCTGTTAACAGTTAATAATGAAGTAGGCGGACAAGTTAATAAAAGTTGCTGTCAGTGCGAGGGGAGAGCGAAGATACAAAGGATAATATGTACAAAAAAGAGAAATGTCGTTACTATGTATGATCGTGTGACACACGGGTGGTGCATGGCACCCCCCCCCCCCCTAAAAATGTCATACTGTAAATGTTAAATAGGGCGCCTTGATCTAGAAAGGTGAACTGTAGGCAGGTCATCTGGCAGGAGATAAGCAGGTTTAGAAGATCAATGGAGACCCAGTCTTCTTTGCCACGAATGTTTAGTAAGAATGTTTTCGGATTGCGTCGGCTCACAAGGAAAGGGCCCGTGTAAGGGGGTGTTAGCGGTGGCTTGCTAGTGTCGTTGCATAGGAAAACGTGTGTTGCAGAGTGCAAGTGTGTTGGTATGTGATGATTCGCTCGGGATTTGTTAATCTGGCGACATGGAGTAAATTTTCCCACAATGTAAAGTATGCGCTGGAGATCGTCAGAGGAGGTTGCAGAAGGAAAAAATTCAGCAGGGACGACCAACGGGACGCCATACACCATTTCAGCTGCCAAGACGTCCTGGGCGTCTTTAGGAGTGGTCCTTAGTCCCAGGAGGATCCAGGGAAGCTGAGTGAACCAGTTGGAGTCCTTGCAGCAGGACATCAAAGCTGCTTTGAGGGTGCGATGAAAACGTTCAACCATTCCATTGGCAGCGGGGTTGTAGGCAGTTGTCTGATGTAGGGTGATGCCCAGGAGATTCGCTAATGATGTCCACAATTGAGAGGTGAAAGTGGTACCCCTGTCAGAAGTAATATGCTCAGTGATACTAAATCTTACTATCCATCCTGGGAGTAAGGCAGAAGTACATGAGGCGGATATTGCAGTTTCCATGGGAATGGCTTCAGGCCAACGAGTGGAGCGGTCGATGACAGTAAACAGGTAATGATGATGTACTTGTGATGAGGGTAGGGGGCCTAGAATGTCGACGTGAATGTGGGCAAAATAATGCTGAGGTTGAGGAAAGGTGCCCACTCCTGAATCCGTGTGTCAATGTACCTTGGAAGTTTGGCTAGAAGTACAGGTGCGGACCCAATCCTTAGCATCCTTAGTAATGCCGTGCCAAATGAACTTCGTCTTCAGCAGCTGTGCTGTAGAACAGCGCGAGGGATGTGAAAGACCGTGAATGAAATCAAACACCTGTCGGCGCATGGGTGCAGGAATCCATGGTCGCGGTCTACCAGTATAGACATCACAGAGGAGGGACATCTTTCCATCGGAGGGATGTGCTGGATGTCCTACATGCTTGATACTCTGGATCCTGTCGTTGGGCTTCTGCCAGGGCGTTGTAATCCAATCCCAGTTGTACGGCGGCCAATGTGTTTCTTGACAGGGCATCGGCAACGGGATTCATTTTCCCAGGGACGTGTTGAAGGGTGCAATTGTATTCAGCCACGGTGGAGAGGTGTTGGAGTTGACGGCCGGACTAGGCGTCAGACTGTTGTGTGAAGGTGCGCACCGGATGCATCTGGTCTCTGCGAATGACGAAGGGCGTACCTTCTAAGAAATGGCGAAATGACGTACAGCCAAGTGCACCGCCAGCAATTCGCGATCGAAGGTAGAATAACCCGATTCTGCCTTGGACAGTTTTCTGCTGAAGAAGGCCAATGGGTGGGGCGAGCCGTCGACCACCTGTTCGAGTACTGCACCAATAGCTACGTCGCTGGCATCAGTGGAGAGAAGGAGATGGGCATGTGGACGAGAAAAGTGAGAGCAGCAGCAGTTGATTGGGCATTCTTTGCGTTGCAGAAGGCCGCTTCTTGAAGGGGACCCCACTTCAGGTCTTTTGGCTTGCCCTTGAGGGAGGCGTAGAGGGGAGCAAGAGTGGCAGCAATGGCTGGCAGAAAACGGTGATAATAGTTTATCATGCCCAAGAATTCCCGCAGTGCTTCGACAGTCGAGGGCGTGGGGAAGTTCTGAACGGCTGCTACCTTCCCCTGGAGGGGATGGACTCCTTCAGGAGTATTACGGTGCCTTAAAAACGACACTTCGTCAGCGCCAAAGGTACACTTGTCGTATCCCTTCTCGTGTGCTAAGGTACCGAGTGAAGGACAAACCATGGTTCAATGATGATTGCAGACGTGCTTATTTGGAGAAGCAGGAGGCCTATTATCTTTGGAAGGGTAACAGATCAGATTTGACCTGGAACAACTATACTCAGCTTCGAGCTTTTGCTCAGAGAGTTTATGTCTCAACCGAAAAGGAGTACAATTTAACCATAAAAGAAACACTTTCTGGTACAACTCAGCAACATAAATGGTGGTCTACCCTTAAATCTGCACTCTTTGCTGTAGATGCAACAGTTCCTCCTTTACTTAAACCAGATTGCTCAGTCACTCACTGTCCAAAGGAAAAGGCAACCCTTTTGGCTTATGTTTTTGACAGTAAACAGAGTAATGAAAAACTTGAACTTCCTCATTCCTGTTTTCCTGAGGCTAAACTAACTAGTTTAGCTTTTCGATCTCGTGAGATTAAAGCTCTGTTGGTGGACCTTGATGCTTATGGAGGTGTAGACCCAAATGGTATTTTTCCTTTGTTTTTTATAAAGACAGCAGATTTCTTAGCTCCAAAGTTATCTGTTATTTTGCGCAAGTTAGCAAGAAGAGGAGCTTTTAGCACTTGTTGGAGAGTTGGTAATGTTACTCCTCTACGTAATTGTGTTTGTGGTAGCTCAAGTCCCACTGATTACCGCCCAATTTCCATAACTCCCATATTATCTCAAGTTTTTGAATGTCTTCTGGCAAAACGTCTTAATAGGTTTGCTGAAGGTAATCATCTACTCCCTAGTTTGCAATTTGGTTTTCGTAAAGGCCTTGGAGCATGTGATGCCCTTCTTACAATCTCCAATGCTGTACAGAAATCCCTTGATTGTGGTCAGGAAGTTCGTATGATTGGCCTTTATTTTAGTGCTGCCTTTGACCGTGTTAATCATGAGGCCCTTGTTTGCAAACTGAAACAGTTGGGAGTGGGTGGGTCGTTTCTTAGCATTATTATTGATTTTTTAAGTAATAGATCTCAAAGAATTGTTGTTCATGGGTACCATTGTGATTATAGGAATGTGATATCCGGTGTTCCACAGGGTAGTGTTCTTGGCCCATTACTTTTCATACTATATACACATATGACATGCGGTTTGGCCTAGAAAACAAGCTTGTTGCATATCCAGATAATGCTACTCTCTTTGCATCAATTCCATCCCCTGAATGAAGATCCGGGGTTGGTGAATCCCTTAATAGAGATTTAGCTAGAATTAGTGCATGGTGCAAATTATGGGGTATGAAGTTGAATCCTAACAAAACTTAAAATATGATTGTAAGTAGGTCAACATCTGGATTCTATGACTCTCAGAATTTCAGGTGTGATTCTCGACAGCAAATTTACTTTTGAGAAACATTTAAGGTCTGTGTCTTCTTCAATTGCACAAAAAATAGGCTCATTGAGAAAGTCTTTCAAGATTTTCGGTGATCAATCTATTCTGAAGAAGTGTTTTAATTCTTTCATTCTACCTTGTTTTGAGTATTGTTCTCCTGTCTGGTCTTCAGGTGCTGATTTTCATCTTAATTTGTTGGACAGAAACTTACGGTCTATCAAATTTCTTATTCCGGATCTAGATATTAATCTCTGGCACCGTCGTTCAATTAGTTCATTAAGCATGTTGCATAAGATTTTTCATAACTCTGACCATCCTTTAGATTCAGATCTTCATGGACAATTCTATCCTGTTCGTAATATTAGGCAGGCAGTTAATTCTAATAGCCAGGACTTCTCCATCATGAGGCTTAATACTACGCAGTACTCTAGAAGTTTTATTCCAGCTGTTACCAAGTTGTGGAATGATCTTCCTAATTGGGTAATTGAATCAGTAGAACTTCAAAAATTCAAAGTTGGAGCAAATGCTTTTTTGTTGACCAGGCGAACATGAGTCTTTTTATAGTTTATTTATGACATATTTGTTTTTGATGTTGTTAATAGTTTATATATGACATGACTGTTTTGACGTTGTTACTTTTTTAGAATGATTTATTGTTAATTTTTCTCCATTTATTTATTTCCTTATTTCCTTTCCTCACTGGGCTATTTTTCCCTGTTGGAGCCCCTGGGCTTATCGAAACTTGCTTTTCCAACTAGGGTTGTAGCTTGGCTAGTAATAATAATAATAATAATAAATACTGGACTACAAGGCCGTTTTGTTGTAGGCGGTCGAGCACGATGCGCAGGTGACGGAAGTGTTCCTCTTTAGAGGAAGAGAACACATGTATGTCGTCCATGTAACATACACAGAAGGGGAGGTCCCCTAAGATGCCATCCATGAGACATTGAAAAGTGGCCCCAGCATTACGTAGGCCAAAACAGGAGTAATTGAAGATGTATGTACTGAAGGGAATGGTGAAGGCAGTCCTGGGGATGTCTTCTGGGTTCATAGGCACCTGATGATACCCCTTCACGAGGTCGAGCGTGGAGAAAACCTTCGCTTTGGGCAGGTAGGAGGCGACGTCGGCAATGTTTGGGATGGGGCAGTGATCTGGTTCTGTTTGCATGTTCAGGTGCCTGTAATCCCCACATGGATGGAGGGAGCCGTCTTTCTTCAGGACGATGTGTAAGGGTGATGACCATGGACTGGAGGCCTTTTGGCAAAGGCCCATTTCTTCCATTTCAGCGAACGTCTGTTTGGCGGCTGCCAATTGATCCGGTGCCAGACATCTGTATTTGGCGAAGACTTGGGGTCCCATCATCTTGATATGGTGATAAATACCGTGTTTGGCAGGAGCCGTGGGCATTTGTCGAAGTTCTGGACGGAAAACTTCCGGGTACGACGTGAGGAGGTGGGCATAGGCATCCGTGAGGGCACTGATGTGGAGAGCGAGATTGGAGGGGGCGGGTTGAAGAGGTGTCGACAAGTTTGAGTCTGCGTTGACCAATCGTCGGTGGGGGATATCGATCAGAAGGTGGAAATGAGAGAGGAAATACGCACCGAGGATTGGTAATGTGACGTCAGCAACAAGAAACTTCCAATCAAATTTGCTGTTTCCAAACGATAATATGAGGTTCTCATAACCGTAGTTGGGTATCGCAGATCCGTTGGCAGCTACCAGGTGGACGTTGGCAGACTTAGACAGATTACTTCGTTTCCTGAAGAGTTCCCTTGGCAAAAGAGAAGGACAAGCACCCATTTCTACCAAAAATCACACGCCCGTTCCTGCATCATGTAAAAAGAAAAGATTAGAAACACAGGAGGCCACCGCCATGAGTGATGGCTTACTTACACGTTTTTTAGCCACTGACAATCCTTGGCACATTTCTTAGTGGGAGCCCTGAATATGGAATGGTAGTAGCAAAACTGTGGCCGATGGGTGGCAGAAAGTGGCTGTAGAAGTCTTTGGGTGGGTCGGGAGGGTGTGGTGGGTGATGGCTGGTTTTGTCGCCGCTCCGGCACGTCACGGGGCAGCCATGTGTGTCCTACGGCATTCACGTCAGCTTTGGTTGACGTTGAATAGGTGTCCTCTTTGTCAGGAGTGGAGGCGTTGATGGATGTCTTCAAGTTCGTGAAGTGGCTGTCCATAAGGGCGTTTGCTTTGGTCAAGTCCTTTATAGGTAAACTATCGACATCGGGTATGGCAGCATGTACAGGTTCGGGTAAATGGCGTACCCAAAGGGCAAGAACTAGGTTCACTTCACGAGGAGAGCCGTCATTCCCCTGAGGGCGAGCGAAGCCCTTGGTCCCCCAACGGTTGTTGAGAGAGCTGAAAAAGCTTTGCTATACGGGCAGCTCGCGACGGCGAGTATTACTGCAGAAGGTATGTTTTCAGGGCATCATACGCTATTGGCGTGTCTCCTTGTTCACAAAGCTAGTCCGAGATTTCCGAGAAGGTGTCCTCGGGTATCTCCGCGAGAACATAATCTGCTTTGGTGGTTGAGCGAGTCACGCCCTTGATGCGGAGCTGGACTTCTGCGCTCTAAAACCAAGCAAACGCCTCTCCGCTGGTGAGCGACAAAAGTTTGAATGGGGCGGCGCCAACTTCCGTGGAGTCCGCCATAGCAACAGTGAGGGGGGGAAGGCGGGAGGAGCGAGTCGACCTCCAGGGTCACCAATGTGACGGGCCAAGAGTAGGTTGTGAGTCAAAGACGAGATGAATGCAACTGAGTAACTTTATCATAGACACATCGAGTATATACACACACTAGGTCCCGGTAAGAAGGTCACAAAATACAAACATGCTATTTCTTGTCAAATCGGCAACAGGTTTTGTTAACAGTTAACAATGAAGTAGGCAGACAGGTTAATACAAGTTGCTGTCTATGCGAGGGAAGAGCGAAGATACAAAGGATGATATATACAAAAAAGAGAAATGTAGTTACTATGTACGATCGTGTGACACACGGTTGGTACACGGCACTGCTGAACAGCGTTCTACTTATCAAGCAATAGTCTCCTTCATACTTGTCACCAAAAAATACCCATATGGTACAATTTACTCGTATCCATAGTAAGTCGTAACTCGGGGTATTATAGTATTTGCGTATACTAAATGCCTACATGCAAATGAGCTTCCCGCTTGATCTTACCGCAAGTTCAAACAATACTCCTAAACGGCTCGGCCGATTTTCAATTTATTTTTTTTCATCTTGCTCCTTGGTCCTTTCTACGCAACCGGGCTTTTTTTCTTGAAAAAAAATTATCTCCGTTTTCGAGATGTCCCTTAGCTCTTTTAGGTACCTGAATGAGCAAACAACAATTCGCTAACAGTTACCCAAATGGAATGCTCCTATTCGCCAAGGTCTAAATAAGAAAAAGCCTTTCAGTTGCTATATATTGATATCTTTAAAACATGAGAAAATGCAGTCCATTATCAAAGAAATTATTATATTCTTTTTTTTCTTAAATACACTGAAAGTCTTTTATATACATACATGATGATGCATAAGATGCAAAATATAGGGTTTTGAAAATAAAAATCCTTAAATAAGGAATATCTTGAGAGAAATAAGAAATCCTAAAAACCACGCTGCTGGGACTACACCCCTCTTGACATAATGCAATAACCCATAAAAAAAAGGAAAGGGAGGAGGCTCCCCAAGAGTGTGAGCGCAACTCGGGTAGGATGGCGAGGGATTTTTTAAATTCATTCGCTGACAGCATTTGTTTCAAGTTACCGCTCCTTAGAATTTTGCGCTTGTGTATGACGTTATTTTTGGCTTTAAATTGAAGCTCTTTTCATTTCAAGACTATTGTCCATAATATTTTTGGGGTAGTTTTAGGGGTTATTGTATTGGAACCAAAGAGGTGTAGACTGCTTCCGGGCTTTAATTTGGGCTATTTTCTCACGTCTGTCACAGGATACTGCATTGTGTCATTTAGGGTATTCATAACCCTGTTGCATTCCATTGGTGATTCGAAATTCATTACGTAGTTGTTAACTATGTTTTCATAATCATTTGGCTACACCAGGCCGTAACTCTCCCCAGTTATTTGGGCTTGAGACCGGCAGAAGGTTGGGCTGCGTAGTCCCCACACTAGCAATACACACACTCACACACACACACACACACACCCACACACACACACACACACACACACACACACACACACATATATATATATATATATATATATATATATATATATATATATATATATATATATATATAGTGTATCTGTGTATCTGTGCATTCGTATTCATCATGAACCCTTTTTGCAATTAAAGTTCTTTGCAGCAGAAGAATTCAGGCTTATAATATCTTAGCAAGATCTTATGGATGTTGATGGTAGTTTGGTTATTTGACTACGGAAAATACTTCTGGAAATTCACAACTGGGAGAACTTATGAGCAAAAGTCTGGGAGAGATACGGTAATTTGATACTGATTACTTGGTCATTGCACACACCAAAACCACCATATATATATATATATATATATATATATATATATATATATATATATATATATATATATATATATATATATATATATACATATATATATATATATATATATATATATATATATATATA
>NC_090736.1:50737715-50747715 GCF_036898095.1 Palaemon carinicauda | reverse complement strand
AGTTTTGTCCTTATCAAGGGAATCTTGAAGTCGACCAACGAGACCCTTCTCCCCCCTGACCACATTCCTTCAATTTAACCCTATGGAAAAGTACCCATCTCTCTGTCCATTTTTTTTTTTCTTTTAAGTAGCGAAATGTACACCATGATTTTGCATTGCTTATATTGATAATAACAACAACTAGAGCATCAGTAACAATATTAAGATTTACGGTATAAATGATAACAATAACAATATATTTCATTTTATTCAATTGTAGTGCACGGTTTACTTTATTGATGAGAGAAAAAACAATTAAAAATATACATTTACTTTATCCTTTAAAGAAATTGAAGAGTTTAATCTCTATTCCGCGGCAATACAGCTAATCATATTATTTATAATGTTCCATTGCCGTATAATTTTACGAGCTTTCGAATATGAAATGAAAGATGTGTGGATGTTTTATGCTATCCCTATCACTAAAGAGGTTTGTTAAGGGATATATGAAAATTAGTTCCACATATGTCATCTCTACCAGCTAATATCCTTCACAAACATACACGAGCGCGCGCACGCACACACACACACTCACACACACACACACTCACACACATACATACACACACACACACTTATCTATTCCATACTTGTTACAAAATCCAGTATTGCAATCGTGTATGTTATTCCCAAATCAGAGTTTAAGCGAAGAGGAAGTTTCTCCAAAATCAGAGTGGATCTGACTTCTTTTTAAATTAATGAAAATCGTTTAATCAAAGAGGAATTATTTGGTAATCTCAGTCTTGTCTGGGGTATGAGGAGAGAGTCGAATATGGAAAGAATTGGTCATTCTTTTCTATGCCTCTTCTCGTCTCCCCTTACTGAATTGGGGCAAGTTGTTGGGTTCTCCGAAAAACTGTTTATAACTAGTATACTTCAGTTCGGTATTATGCCTAATTCAAATGGAATGGTAGATTGTCTCTTCAAAGAAGAAACCCGATATTACTTTTTGAAGATTCAAGTAAGCAATGTGAGAAAAAAAATGGATCATCAAACAGCCCGCTATGCTAGATTAGATAGAAATTTAGCCGCCACCCCCTCTCTATCCACCATTACACATTACTTTAGTAATGTTTCGGGATTAGCACTGGTTAAAACTGGGAATACAGTTAATGAATGTTTAGTTTAGTCGTGATATGGCATTTTTTTTTCCTCTGTCCTTTTGTATCTGCTACCTCCTTGATCTTTCCCAATATTTGAGTACAAGAGATAGTGACCGAACGAGTCACTTATGCTTGATTTGTAGATAACAAAGTGATTGTCGACTCGATAATGTGACATTATTTTTGCTTTAATACCATTCTTCATGACAGAAACTGCAGCGTCCAATCATCATCTTAGCTCGAAGTAACTACTACTCTTGATTTTTTTTTTTTTCATTTTTTTATGATCTATAATGGAATGTTACTTCCCTAGCCGTAAGACTCTAGTATTAGGGTAATGAAAATGAAGTAGTAAGATTTGGAATAAATTTCACGAGCACACTTTTTGTAACTTGTTATGATAAATCCTCAAGCACAAACATGCCACATCTCTTTAATGGTCGGCTACTAATTTACAGATATACGTGCCACTTACACCCATGAAAAACATTTTGAGAAAATCTTCACTATGACTTTATATATATTTTGCTTATGCTTTTTTATGCAACATTTTACATCATATACTCTCTAATATCACCTACAATGTAATACTCATCATTTTTCTAATATTGCTTGGGTAAGTAATGAATAACGTTTTGCAGTATATTGTAACCTAAGAATCAAACTATCCATCAGTGGATATATACATTGGTCCCGTTTGCGGTTCTTTCACCTTTCAAGATCTTAGCCCATGTCCATGACAAAATTACAACTCCAAGAAACGTTCTCCCTCTATTTTCATCCCACTACCACTTTTCACCCCCCCCCCCATATACACCTAATAAGTAAACAAAGCTTTAATCACATGAGCTAAGCGATTATTTTTCTCCAAATAAACTGTATATTTCAAGTGAAACTATATACTAAAATTTGCATTCCATCTAAATTTAAGTTGCTTTCTTATCGTTGTCTTAGAAACTTCATTTATTTATTTATTTATTTATTTTGCAACCATGTCCCTCTCGTACATTTCTTCCTTGAAAGGAAAACGAAGTGACAAAGAAAATTACATAAACAAGAAGCATAAAGACAATGTGTTAAAACAAGAACCCATCGACGTTGTGGAAAATTCTACAATGGTTGTCGTCTCTGTTTTCACAATGACTATAATTCAAGTAAGCCGGTTATACTTGCTACCGTTAGTAGTCCTTCACTTGCTTTACCTAATGAGGAATGGAGAGCCAAAGAGGTATAAATGCCATGAGAGGCAATGTGAAGAACTCCGGATGCTATTCAGTCTTCTATTACTCCGATTCACACTAATTTATGGAAATTGTGTGGGACCTCCCCAAGAATGAAACTATGACACAAGCAAGAGTTACGTATATTAGGCGCAGATACTCGGCAAAGAAAAGAAAAAAATACTCTGCTATCGAAAAAAAGAAGTGTGACATTATAAAATGGAAGAATTGTAAATTTTTATTTGTGTACTTTGATAACATTTTTAAATCATTATCTTTAATTGCAGAGATAGCTAACAATTCACAATGAAATAAACAGGGCAAAAAAGCTTAACATTGAAATGGATTGGTTGGGCAAAGGGTGTAATTTTGGTGTAGTGAAATTTAAAGAGAGAAAATTTGGTGGGGTGGAAATTTAGTTAAGCCGAAATTTTCTAGGGTGAATTTTCGTGGTGGATTTTTCGGAGGGTGGTGAGTTATATTTTATGGGTCACCGCTCCCGTGATACTGATAGATGGCCGGTGCACTTTTCATCGTGAGTAAATTATTCACAGTAAAAACGTCTGTGTAAACTGAAATGTGAGATTAGTTCAATGAAACAAGCGCATTTACAGACTGCATTCCTCTATAAATCTCTCGGCATGCGTTGCATATTTTCATTGTATGAGTTACACATATTCATTGAATTCTATTTCTGAAATAATATAAGGATATCTCTTGATACTATAACATTAGTTCTATGCAACTCACCACTACTGATATCCTTCCTAAGTGTACAGTACATGAAACAAAGCGGTGACACAGAATTTTTCGCCACGTACATTATTTGTTACTCACTGCTCACAATTCAGTGCATTTAGTGACCAACCTCACTCCAGAAATAAAATGACTGAGTCTCCTACCATATAGTAACAGTGAAAGCTGGTCTTAATCGTAATTATGATTCTGAGTTATGCGTGCTATTATGCTTTAGTTTACTGTATAGTAGAATGAAGACTGAATTTTATGATATAAGTCCTGACATCACAGGCCGGATAATGTTTAGGGAGACATTTGCGGTAATGAGCGAAATTCTAAGCAACGAGGGAGGGCGCATGCGCGACCTTTGAACAATTTCATACCCGCACCTCCGCATCATCACATGGTACGTATCGGTATTTTCTTTCAGGTTCGTGTTTATTTTACACTTTGGAAGTTGCCAACTCGTTATACTTTCAGTTTTCGTTTTTTACTACTACAGGTATTTCATTGTATGAATTTACTTATTTGTAAGTGTTATATCCTTATTGTTTGCCCGATGCGTTTATGGGGGAGGCATTTCCATACCCCGATAATTTTTTTACAAGCAATTTTACAATTATAGCGTCAATTCCACTCTTTTTACTCACATTTCTCGATTCTGAAATAGTTTGGAGTGAGAAAATTCTGAAATTTCTACTCAAATACTCCCTTCAATTTATATCATGGTCTTTTTTACTCCACCTTTTTACTGAAGAGACCATTCCATTTAGAGGATATTGACTAAGTTTCAGATTTTACATTCACGCTGAAGTATCAATGGCACATTTCTATTCTTTTTAATAAGCTCGGAAACCCACTTTCATATGGCATACAGCTTTAAAAATGGTGGCCAATGAAAACTTAGTTTTGATACTACAGAAACATGCATAGTTTGTCTGCTTACAACAATACTGAAGGAAGCATGTGAAAGGGTTAGTCAGCACGAAGGAATGATTAGATATGGATGAAAAAAATCTTCTTTATACGCCGTCATTTCAAAGTAAACTCCTTATACTTTTTTTTCCCTTTGGTGGGGGTTGTGTAAGCATTTTATGGACCGAGGGTTGGGCGGTGGGTTTGCTAATGTGCCTATGAAGGGTTCGCTCTTTTATCTCAGTGTAACAGGTGTACATATTCCATACTCATTATTAATTACGTACGTGGCCTAAATGAAAAAAAGATATTGGCAAAAACGCAAAATCTATTACAATAGCATACGCATGAACATTGCGGGAATACATGTTAGCATTATGGGGCATACATAAGGCAAATTCATAATCGATAACATAAAAAAGAAAGATACGAGAAACATAGAGAAAAACATACCAAGGAGATGGCTAATATTCATCCTTTACCGAAACTCCGCATATACTATGCAACGGAACAAGTAAATATTCAGCACATATTCAAAGTTTCCTACAGTATACACACACGCAGGCACCCCAGTAGTAGGTGTTAAACAACTTTTCCATACTCCTGATGTTAACACCATGATAACCATGCTTTAGGACTCGTATCTTTTTTTTTTTTTCAACACACTGAATTTCTCGTGAGGTTTTGATACGTAGTTTGAGGTAGCAAGTACCCACCTCTTCTTAAAAGGTCGACTCAATGAAGTATGCACCAGCGTAACATTTGATAGATTTTTATCAGGAAACTCACATTAAAAATAACATACAATGAAAATACATGAAATTACAACTTATCATATATTGTTATCACTTCATCAATATCCATTACCGAAATGAAATTTAAGGTCTTGTCAGTGGTGAAGATGATTCTGGGATATAAATAATTATACGAAGGACCCGTTACACACTCTGAAGTAGTGTATACAAAAAATGTGAATTACGTCTTATGGGTATACATTATACAGTAGACATTCCCATGTCTATTTTGTCAAAATGAATAGCCGAAAATCACTTAAATTAAACATTTTGAAGGGATCTATAAGAAAAACGTGATTTACATCCTTAGTGCATATATCCAAGGTATACACATATGAAACTTCAGGTCATTTAGTGAAATTTTGAGGGTATAGAATGTAAATCACGTTTTTCTTATAGATCCCTTCAAAATGTTTAATTTAAGTGATTTTCGGCTATTCATTTTGACAAAATATTTAATTTTTTGCTCCTATGCCTTGGTATTTAAACATTATGACCTGAAATTTGGTATGGGAATGTCTACTGTATAATGTATACCCATAAGACGTTATTCACATTTTTTGTATACACTACTTCAGAATGTGTAACGGGTCCTTCGTATAATCATTTATATCCCAGAATCATCTTCACCACTGACAAGACCTTAAATTTCATTTCGGTAATGGATATTGATGAAGTGATAACAATATATGCTAAGTTGTAATTTCATGTACTTTCATTGTATGTTATTTTTAATGTGAGTTTCCTGATAAAAATCTATCAAATGTTACGCTGGTGCATACTTCATTGAGTCGACCTTTTAAGAAGAGGTGGGTACTTGCTACCTCAAACTATGTATCAAAACCTCACGAGAAATTCAGTGTGTTGAAAAAAAAAAGATACGAGTCCTAAAGCATGGTTATCATGGTGTTAACATCAGGAGTATGGAAAAGTTGTTTAACACCTACTACTGGGGTGCCTGCGTGTGTGTATACTGTAGGCAACTTTGAATATGTGCTGAATATTACTTGTTCCGTTGTATAGTATATGCGGAGTTTCGGTAAAGGATGAATATTAGCCATCTCCTTGGTATGTTTTTCTCTATGTTTCTCGTATCTTTCTTTTTTATGTTATCGATTATGAATTTGCCTTATGTATGCCCCATAATGCCAACATGTATTCCCGCAATGTTCATGCGTATGCTATTCTAATAGATTTTGCGTTTTTGCCAATATCTTTTTTTCATTTAGGCCACGTACGTAATTAATAATGAGTATGGAATATGTACACCTGTTACACTGAGATAAAAGAGCGAACCCTTCATAGGCACATTAGCAAACCCACCGCCCAACCCTCGGTCCATAAAATGCTTACACAACCCCCACCAAAGGGAAAAAGAAGTATAAGGAGTTTACTTTGAAATGACAGCGTGTAAAGAAGATTTTTTCATCCATATCTAATCATTCCTTCGTGCTGACTAACCCTTTCACATGCTTCCTTCAGTATTGTTGTAAGCAGACAAACTATGCATGTTTCTGTAGTATCAAAACTAAGTTTTCATTGGCCACCATTTTTAAAGCTGTATGCCATATGAAAGTGGGTTTCCGAGCTTATTAAAAAGAATAGAAATGTGCCATTGATACTTCAGTGTGAATGTAAAATATGAAACTTAGTCAATATACTCTAAATGGAATGGTCTCTTCAGTAAAAAGGTGGAGTAAAAAAGACCATGATATAAATTGAAGGGAGTATTTGAGTAGAAATTTCAGAATTTTCTCACTCCAAACTATTTCAGAATCGAGAAATGTGAGTAAAAAGAGTGGAATTGACGCTATAATTGTAAAATTGCTTGTAAAAAAATTATCGGAGTATGGAAATGCCTCCCCCATAAACGCATCGGGCAAACAATAAGGATATAACACTTACAAATAAGTAAATGTATACAATGAAATACCTGTAGTAGTAAAAAACGAAAACTGAAAGTATAACACGTTGGCAACTTCCAAGGTGTAAAATAAACACGAACCTGAAAGAAAATACCGATACGTACCATGTGATGATGCGGAGGTGCGGGTATGAAATTGTTCAAAGGTCGCGCACGCACCCTCCCTCGTTGCTTAGAATTTCGCTCATTACCGCAAATGTCTCCCTAAACATTATCCGGCCTGTGATGTCAGGACTTATATCATAAAATTCAGTCTTCATTCTACTATACAGTAAACTAAAGCATAATAGCACGCATAACTCAGAATCATAATTACGATTAAGACCAGCTTTCACTGTTACTATATGGTAGGAGACTCAGTCATTTTATTTCTGGAGTGAGGTTGGTCACTAAATGCACTGAATTGTGAGCAGTGAGTAACAAATAATGTACGTGGCGAAAAATTCTGTGTCACCGCTTTGTTTCATGTACTGTACACTTAGGAAGGATATCAGTAGTGGTGAGTTGCATAAAACTAATGTTATAGTATCAAGAGATATCCTTATATTATTTCAGAAATAGAATTCAATGAATATGTGTAACGCATACAATGAAAATATGCAACGCATGCCGAGAGATTTATAGAGGAATGCAGTCTGTAAATGCGCTTGTTTCATTGAACTAATCTCACATTTCAGTTTACACAGACGTTTTTACTGTGAATAATTTACTCACGATGAAAAGTGCACCGGCCATCTATCAGTATCACGGGAGCGGTGACCCATAAAATATAACTCACCACCCTCCGAAACATCCACCACGAAAATTCACCCTAGAAAATTTCGGCTTAACTAAATTTCCACCCCACCAAATTTTCTCTCTTTAAATTTCACTACACCAAAATTACACCCTTTGCCCAACCAATCCATTTCAATGTTAAGCTTTTTTGCCCTGTTTATTTTATTGTGAATTGTTAGCTATCTCTGCAATTAAAGATAATGATTTAAAAATGTTATCAAAGTACACAAATAAAAATTTACAATTCTTCCATTTTATAATGTCACACTTCTTTTTTTCGATAGCAGAGTATTTTTTTCTTTTCTTTGCCGAGTATCTGCGCCTAATATACGTAACTCTTGCTTGTGTCATAGTTTCATTCTTGGGGAGGTCCCACACAATTTCCATAAATTAGTGTGAATCGGAGTAATAGAAGACTGAATAGCATCCGGAGTTCTTCACATTGCCTCTCATGGCATTTATACCTCTTTGGCTCTCCATTCCTCATTAGGTAAAGCAAGTGAAGGACTACTAACAGTAGCAAGTATAACCGGCTTACTTGAATTATAGTCATTGTGAAAACGGAGACGACAACCATTGTAGAATTTTCCACAACGTCGATGGGTTCTTGTTTTAACACATTGTCTTTATGCTTCTTGTTTATGTAATTTTCTTTGTCACTTCGTTTTCCTTTCAAGGAAGAAATGTACGAGAGGGACATGGTTACAAAATAAATAAATAAATAAATAAATGAAGTTTCTAAGACAACGATAAGAAAGCAACTTAAATTTAGATGGAATGCAAATTTTAGTATATAGTTTCACTTGAAATATACAGTTTATTTGGAGAAAAATAATCGCTTAGCTCATGTGATTAAAGCTTTGTTTACTTATTAGGTGTATATTGGGGGGGGTGTGAAAAGTGGTAGGGGGATGAAAATAGAGGGAGAAAGTTTCTTGGAGTTGTAATTTTGTCATAGACATGGGCTAAGATCTTGAAAGGTGAAGGAACCGCAAACGGGACCAATGTATATATTCCCAGATGGATAGTTTGATTCTTAGGTTACAATATACTGCAAAACGTTATTCATTACTTACCCAAGCAATGCTAGAAAAATGATGGGTATAACATTGTATGTGATATTAGAGAGTATATGATGTAAAATGTTGCATAAAAAAGCATAAGCAAAATATATATAAAGTCATAGTGAAGATTTCCTCAAAATGTTTTTCATGGGTGTAAGTGGCATGTATATCTGTAAATTAGTAGCCGACCATTAAAGAGATGTGGCATGTTTGTGCTTGAGGATTTATCATAAGTTACAAAAAGTGTGCTCGTGAAATTTATCCCAAATCTTACTACTTCATTTTCCTTACCCTAATACTAGAGTCTTACGGCTAGGGAAGTAACATTCCATTATAGATCGTAAAAAATGAAAAAAAAAGAAAAAAAAATCAAGAGTAGTAGTTACTTCGAGCTAAGACGATGATTGGACGCTGCAGTTTCTGTCATGAAGAATGGTATTAAAGCAAAAATAATGTCACATTATCGAGTCGACAATCACTTTGTTATCTACAAATCAAGCATAAGTGACTCGTTCGGTCACTATCTCTTGTACTCAAATATTGGGAAAGATCAAGGAGATAGCAGATACAAAAGGACAGAGGGAAAAAAATGCCATATCACGACTAAACTAAACATTCATTAACTGTATTCCCAGTTTTAACCAGTGCTAATCCCGAAACATTACTAAAGTAATGTGTAATGGTGGATAGAGAGGGGGTGGCGGCTAAATTTCTATCTAATCTAGCATAGCGGGCTGTTTGATGATCCATTTTTTTTTCTCACATTGCTTACTTGAATCTTCAAAAAGTAATATCGGGTTTCTTCTTTGAAGAGACAATCTACCATTCCATTTGAATTAGGCATAATACCAAACTGAAGTATCCTAGTTATAAACAGTATTTCGGAGAACCCAACAACTTGCCCCAATTCGGAGACGAGAAGAGGCATAGAAAAGAATGACCAATTCTTTCCATATTCGACTCTCTCCTCATACCCCAGACAAGACTGAGATTACCAAATAATTCCTCTTTGATTAAACGATTTTCATTAATTTAAAAAGAAGTCAGATCCACTCTGATTTTGGAGAAACTTCCTCTTCGCTTAAACTCTGATTTGGGAATAACATACACGATTGCAATACTGGATTTTGTAACAAGTAAGGAATAGATAAGTGTGTGTGTGTGTGCGTATGTGTGAGTGTGTGTGTGTGTGTGAGTGTGTGTGTGTGTGTGTGCTCTTGTATATGTTTGTGAAGGATATTAGTTGGTAGAGTTGACATATGTGGAACTAATTTTCATATATCCCTTAACAAACCTCTTTAGTGATAGGGATAGCATAAAACATCCACACATCTTTCATTTCATATTCGAAAGTTCGTAAAATTATACGGCAACGGAACATTATGAATAATATGATTAGCTGTATTGCTGAGGAATAGAGATTAAA
>NC_090736.1:50730215-50732715 GCF_036898095.1 Palaemon carinicauda | reverse complement strand
TACATTTATATATATATATATATATATATATATATATATATATATATATATATATATATATATATATATATATATATATATATATATATATATATATATATATATATGCACACATATATATATAAATATATATATATATATATATATATATATATATATATATATATATATATATATATATATATATTTATGTATATATATATACTTTATATATATATATATATATATATATATATATATATATATATATATATATATATATATATATATATATATATATATGTATATATCGAGGTTTGTGTGTACATATAGGTATATGCATTCAGGCATCTACATATATAAGCTTTACACAAAAGCATCTGTAATACACTCGCACAGACACACATATACTGTATATGTATATATATATATATATATATATATATATATATATATATATATATATATATATATATATATATATATATATATATATATGCGTGTGTGTGTGCACGCGCATGTTTTATGTTAGTATGTAAATATATTTCTACATACATACATATGTTTTTGTATTTATTTGTCTATACTTATATTGAGAGAGAGAGAGAGAGAGAGAGAGAGAGAGAGAGAGAGAGAGAGAGAGAGAGAGAGAGAGAGAGAGAGAGAGAGAGGCAAAATACCTTCACAATAAACTTTATAATAAATTAACTGTTAAAAATTTTTTCATTGCGTTTAATTTTCATTTTATTTACGCATTTATTCCTTAGTGTAAGAGAGAGGCTTCTTTAGCTGTAACTCTTTCTTCACAATTGCTTCATAATTGCTAATCAATATTCAACTACCGAATGTTATATTTCTATATTTTGATCATTACTATTTCCCTTCTGTTTATGGATTGTGAATCTGTTATTCTATATTAAAAACTGGATTGGCCTTAAGTAATCTCAGTTGCATATGTTACCTTTCCATTATCATGGTCACGGAGCCGTCATTGGAACCAGTATTCTAATCCATAATTTTCCTCCTTTTCTATTCAATTCATTTCGAGTCAGACATTCCAAGCCCTAAGGCACCGTTCCTCGGTATGCTTCATTTCATCAAGGAAGATTTCATAATGGCTGCAATAGGAATCAGCGATTCCTATTCCTGCTTAGTGTTGCGCTAAGAAACTCGGAATCACATAATGTCTGGATTCATAAACTCTTCTGAAGTATTTTCTTAATGAGGGCGTTACCTGTTTTTTTTTTCTTTTTTATTATTCGTGTTTTTGTGTCGAATAGCATCTGAAAATCAATAAAGGAATTTTTCTTAATTATATTAATTCTGAACTACTTTTCACTGTTCATGTATGCAAGTAGAGATTGAATGTACGGATTTTACAGTGAAGGCTTTGCTTGTATTGGCATTATTCATTTTAACCAAGGAAAATAATTGAAAGGTTGAAATAGATTCATCATTCATTTGACCTTACCCTTCCTTGCGTGTGTCTTTAGCAGATAATGTAAGTTATATATTTTTTCCGAAGAAATACAGGTGATTGAATGAGGAAAAGTATATGGGATGGAAAAAACTATAATTAGTGGAAGGATTTAATATTTTTTAATATTTTTCTTTATGCAATGATCATGCGTGAGAGTCGAACGTAACATTTATACATCCTTTACGTTCCATCATTTAAAAAAATCGCATAAACGGTGTCGAATTACGAAAGGGAGAAGTTAAAAAGTGAAAAACAAAAATATAAACATTGGAAATAGTTTCAATATTGTGATGTGAAGAGAGATGCAGACGAAAGCAAAAGGGAGTTTTGAGGCTGTGCAGGCAGAGAAGGGAAGACTATTTGTAGAGCAGACAGAGGTGGAAGAAAAAATAGATTAACGCGGAAATGGAAAACTGTTTTTATGAAAAGAAAAATGTTTCGAATATGATGCGAAGCACGAGGGATATAATGGAATCATTGTATTCTTTTTGTGATTGCTAAAGGAACGAACCGGGGTAAATCAGCTGTTTGTTTTTCAGTAGACTAGTTTATGTAAATAGTTCTGATTGTAAGTCACGGTGGGGGAAATATAGCAAAGGTTAAGTATTAAGGATTGAGTTGGGATTTATGTATCACCAGAAAAGGCAATGTTGAGAATCACTGGCATTGGAAACAAGACTTATTTATAAAGAAAATTTGTGTTTTCATCGATTCATCCCTTGGAATTTAGACCACCTTCGATGCAGACAGTTCCAGTAACTCAAGTCTGTGTTGTATAAATGCTGACTGGAAATCAATAAAACTTTATTAAGCAATATGAAATAAGAAAATGGAAAGATATGTGAAATCCAGTTCTTATTGACACACCATTAATATGAGCATCCAAAAAACCAATATGCAGGTGAACGGTGATCAGTAAAGCAATGATAAATGATAAATGATTAGCTGTTAACCAAATAAAATGTTAGTGATATTGTCACTGGCAAAAGTCTGTTAGTCACCTGCATATCTATTTGGAAGCTGCCTACTGCCAGTGATTTA
>NC_090736.1:50725215-50727715 GCF_036898095.1 Palaemon carinicauda | reverse complement strand
TCACGTTTAAAGAAATGAAATGGATTTCTCTCCCTCACGTGTGGACGTCTGGGACTGAGGTTGTACTCGTTCATTCTTTCGAAATAATAAAGCCCAAAAATTCCTGATAATTGCTTTATGTAACCGATTGTCAAAATGCTCAGTATCAAGGAACCCGGAAATGAGAATGCTGTTTCTGACTGACAGTCTTTTTAAAGGAGGACAACTGATTATTGATTGTTTATTCTGGTGTAACAAAACTACACCGAATACTAATATTTATGAAGTCTATTTTTCTACGTTTCAATTTCAACAGACTGAAATCAGTGCAACTTCGGGAGTTCAAACTTTCAGCGAAGGGTTTTATGTTGAACAGGCTGATATAAGTCTTTCTTCATAGTTTATGACATGGCACATCTATTTTAACGTTGTTAATGATCTTAAGATCATTTGTTCATTACTTCCCATGTGTGTATTCATTAATTATTTCCTTTCCTCACTGGGATATTTTCTCTGTTGGATCCCTTAGGCTTATTATAGCATCCTGTATTTCCTACTAGGATTATAGCTTAGGTAATAATAATAATAATAATAGTAATAATAATAATAATAATAATAATAATAATAATAATAATAATAATAATAATAATATGTTCACTAATACCGATGTGTGGACTCATACAATGTAATGCTCTCTGCCGCACTGATGATAGAAAAACTTGTTTAAGCTTACCTTCGCATGTTTTAGATTGTTCGAGTTTTTGTGACATTCTTGCTCTCAACTGCTTGTATATAAGCAAGTGATCTGTTGAATAAATCTGATTTGCTTTCACCTCGTCTCCCTGTTAGCACCTAACAACCACCTCGCACACATGGCTGATAACTTCCCAAGAACGTTCTAACGTTAATAAATCATCGGTAGTGATTTATTGATTGATTGATTTGAGGATTTGAGGTTTTCTGGCATCCTGACATCTAAGGTCATAGACGGCGAGAATACAGATATGAATCATTAATATCTAAGATCCATAGTAATTTTCTTTAAGCATTTTGTCATCATTGTTGCATTTGTCATCGGAAGACGGACAAATATAAGAATCCTTCAAAAACTGAATGAAACTTAATAAACCTTGAACGTACCATCAAACGAAGTGTATCTCATTTCACTTAACAATAGTAAAATGCATAATAATGAACAATTCAAAGGTTTATTACGGTATATTAATATATCTTAGTAATGAACATGCTAGAATAATATATCTAGGTCAGTATTCACGCTCTAAAAAGAAAAAAAAGCATTGCATTCAATAACTTTTTTGATTATCAATCCGATATAACGTAAGGTTTTGATGATTATACTTATCAGCAAGGAAGAAAACCTATCTAGCATTGAGAGACATTTAATTTAAAGTATTTAAAGGTCGTCCATGAATCGCAGAGTCAAGGGACACTGCCAATGCCCTAGAGACTGATCATCCATATGATCAGCACCCATGTCCCCTCTCCACCAAAGCGAGGACCAGGGAGGTCCAGGCAATGACTGCTGATGACTCGAAAGGTAGACCTATAGACGTCCCAAACCCCCTATCCTTAGCTCACAAGGATGGTGCTGTTGCAGATACTATAAGAAACCGTCGAGCTTGAACTGGACTCGATCTCCTGTCCAGCAGAAAGCCAAGCAGGGACGTTTCCAATAGTCTATCCAGTGATTGATTACCAACAACTTTAAGCGTTTGTGGTGGCCGATGTGGTAACGTCCTTGACTGGTGAACGCCAGATGGGGGTTCGAGTCCCACTCAAACTCGTTTATTTCTTTGGTCGCTGCAACGTCACCATCCGTGTGAGCTAAGGATGGGGGTGTCTGGAGAGCCTATAGGTGTATCTTCTGAGTCATCAGCAGTCATGGCCTGGCCCTCCTTGGTTCTAGCTTGTGTAGAGAGAGGGAGCTTGGGCATTGATCATGTGTATATATGGCCAGTCTCTACAGTATTGCCCTGCTATCTAGGGCATTGTCACTGTCCCTTGCCTCTGCCATTCATAAGCGGCCTTTAAACCTTTAAACACCTGCGAGTGATTCTGTGCGGATTCCATTGCAATTTTCCTCTGAGTGTGAAATCTCTTCGAAATATGTGATTATGCAAAAAGTTCAATGTTAACTCAATTTATTGGACTTTGCACATTTTATGGTGGGGAAAACTGCCGTTAAAACTATCCCTCTGGAATGAAGGTATTACCATGCAAATCCGATTGCATTTAATGCATAGTGTCAAAAAGTTAAAAAGATGAGGGAGACTATGCCTTATCATTGAACGCGAGTTTAAACACTTTAATAGCCTATGAAGAGTGAAAAGAAAAGAAAGTTTTGACTGCATTGAACATTTATGGCATTGCAAAAACGCTGAAGAGTTTGCTACAGTTGATTTGCGAAATTGCCATATTTTATATCAAATACTAAATGGATTAAATGGTGGGTGTCACCCCTGGCAAGAAAACGTCATCATCAGCTTCTTCTTACATCCCC
>NC_090736.1:50715215-50720215 GCF_036898095.1 Palaemon carinicauda | reverse complement strand
TATCTCATAGCTGTATTTCTAGCATTTGTTCTTTCCTTGAGATATTTTATCTCATGCTTGAAAGTGAGCTGTTTGTCTATTATTACCCCCAGGTATGTGTATCTGTCCACCCATTCTAGGGGTTCCATTCCTATTGTGAGTGGTTGTACGGGGTTTTGGGCTTTGCTTGTCATTGCTTTTGTTTTGTCAATGTTAATTTTTAGTCCAAGCTCATTGGATTTGGGGCTGATGGCATTGAGTGCTCTTTGCATTTTTATTGTCCTGACTGGTCCTCGAGCTACTACACATACGTCATCTGCATAGATAAATATATTTACTCCTTCTGGTAGCTGAAGTGAGGCTATATTTTCCATGAGGATGTTGAAAAGGAGGGGGCTTAGAATTCCTCCTTGTGGCGTACCATTTTCCAATTCATGATATGTGGATATCACTCCTTGAAATTTGACTCTGGCTTGCCTTCCTAGCATGTAGTTTTTAGTTCATGTTAATAGGTGTCCTTTGACTCCTTTTTTAGCTACTGATTGCAGCACTGCAACTAGGCTTGCAAGCTCGAAGGCTTTTTCAAAGTCAATGAAGACTATTGTTGCTTTGTTTTGATTTATGCAGCTTAATACATCTGTGATGCATTCAGAGGTACCAATTCCCTCCTGATATGCATATAGCTGCTTGTTTAGGGGGCCAATTTTGTATTTTAACCTGTTTAGGACCATTTTTTCTCCTGTTTTTTTTCCATACAGGATACCAAGGCTATTGGCCTAGGGTTTGTTGGATCCTTTGTCTTGGGGATTGGCTGTGTATCTTGTTGTCTCCAGGTTTGAGGCCTTGTGTGCTCAAGGTGTGTTTTGTTTAGTAATCTTAGGAATGCAGTTTCACCTGCTGGACCCATGTGTTTGATCATTGTGTAGGTGATTTTGTCAGCTCCTGGTGCAGTGTCTTTCCCTGTCTTTTGTACTGCTCTTAGCTCCTCAACTGTGTATGGGGTGTCTGTGTCATCCTGCTGAAGGCAGGCTGTGTTGATCTCTTCCCATCTGGATGGCGCCAGTTGTTCTTGTTGCATTCTGGTTTCAGGGGAGAGATTGATTGACAATGTTCTGTTTGCAAAAGATGTTGCAATTCTTTCAGCCTCCTCATGTGGGTGTGGGTGTGTGGCAATTGGAGTCTTTCTCTTTTTTCCGGCTACTCTGCTTAGCCATTTCCAAAGCTGAGTTAGAGTGGTGTATCCTGACAGGCTTGAACACCATTCCATCCATTTTTCAATTCTGATTTCATGGATTCTTTCATTTGTTTCAGTTCTGACTGTTTGTAGTAGCTCTCTGTTTTCTGCTGTGGATCTTCTTCTGTATATTTTTGTGACTCTGTTTAGTCTTCTGACTTCTGGGCAGTAGTACCAGGAGTCATTGTATGTGTAGTTACCTTGTGCTGTCTTTAGTGGCATAGCTCTGTTGGCTGCATTGTGAAAGGCCTCAACTAGGTCTTTTTCTAGTTGATCTATGTCCTCTGGAGGAACATAGCTGACTGCCCATTCCTCTATGGCTAGTTGGAAACAGACCCAGTCTGCTAGATCCTGATTCCATCTTGGTGGAGGTGGTGGAATAGGAGGTAGTTGTTGCATCTCCAATTCTGTTACTGTGGCAAAGTGATCACTAATCAGGGTTGAGTGTACTTGCCAATTGTTTAGATGTCTAATTGCTGTTGTGACAAAGGTCAGATCCAGTCTGCCTCCTCTTACATGTGTTGGATGCCCTGTGTTTAGTAAGGTGACGCCTTCAAACTCCTCTAGGGCGAAGGCTATGTGTTCCCCAGAGGGGTTTGTTCTTGATGGGGATGATAAAATGGGGTGATGTGCATTAAAGTCCCCACAGATAATTGTTGGTGTTCTTTCTGCGTGAGCAAAGAGTTGTGTCAGCTGCAGCTTTCCTGTGTCTTCCCTGTTTATTTTCCTGTATATGTTGTATATGTCAATTTTTTGATTCAGTAGTGTTATTGTTACTGCTATTGTCTCTATGTTGATACCGCAAGGGATGGGGTTGTGTAATCTTGTTGTTGGTATGCTTGTTTTAACTAGTGTGGCTAGGCCTCTGTCTGTGCCTATCTGTGGTGTTGTGTAGGCATTGTAGCCTGGTATTTTGATCTTCCTTTCTGTTGTTAAGTGTGTTTCCTGTAGCAGGATAATGTCTATGTCCTCTGTTTTGCATACTGCAATTAGGGAGAATATTTTAGGTCTTACTCCGGCTGAGTTCCAGTTTAGAACTCGTATACTTGGTTGTATGTCGAAGAGTACTGTCTTGGGTCCCTGGAGGCAAAGGCAATTGCCTTGACCTCAGTGGATGAAGTGGATGAGGTGCATGGGGTGAGAGTGGATGAAGGAGTGATGGTTGGAATGAATGGGATGATAGGGGTGGGGTCTGGTGCTGTGGATGTGGAAGGTACAGGTGATTGGGGTGATTGAGTGATAGGTGAGGAGTGTGAGGTGATCTGCTGGATAGCATGAGAGGGGGGTTGGGAGGACTTTGTCTTAGAGGCGAAGTCTAGCAGGACTTGTTCAATGCTAGCTGCAATAGCTTCTGCATTTAGTTTTCCAGTCACTGCCTGTGTGACTAGGTTAGTTAAGGTGGTTCTTAAGACCGTGGTCTTAATGAAGATAGTCCTGGGCATTGGTTTTGGCCCTTGGGTTGTAGGTTTGGGAGCTCTTGATGTGGACCTGGCTCTAGAGGTGGATCTAGTTCTTGAGTGCTTCCTTAGCTCCTCCTGTGTGTAAAACCTTTTCCTAGGTAAAGGTTTGGGGGCCGCTCTTTGATGGGTCCCTTTTATCCTTGGGGAGGGCAGCAATTACCCTTGCTACTCTTTCAGGGCATCCCCAGGCCAATACTGTGTGTCCTTTTTTGCAATTGGAGCATTTAGGAACAGTCGGTATTCCTGCAGCCTTCTTGTCGATACACTCCTGGGTGGGGTGTCTTTGGCTGCAGACTGCACAGGTTGGGACCTTGGCTTGGCATTGGTCCTTGTGGTGTCCAAATCTTTGGCAGTTGTATCATCTAAGGGGATCAGGGTAGTACTTGTTTACCCTGAAGCTGCCAAAGATGCCTAGGTCCACTCTCTTGGGGTGTGGTCCCTTGAATGTTACGAGAATGGCTTTGGTAAGGAAGCCTGCCTTGTTCTTCATTCTTTCTGCCGCTATGATGTTAGGCAGTTTCAACAGGTGGCTTTCCATCATGTCAGTTGGGTAGCCAACCACAACTGCTTTCTTAATTTTTTCCTCTTCCTTAAGCTCTTGCAGCTTGATGTCAGAGGTGCTCCTTAGAGTGATCAGAGCACGTGAGTCCTTGGTGGATATGGTCCACTGGCCTGTCCTGTTTGGTTCAGCAACCATTTGTATTTTCTTGTGTTTTTGTTCAAAGGCTGCAATTGCCTTGAAGGCCTCCGATGAGTTTCCTGCCAGGACTCGGAAGAAATAAGTCTTGTTTTCCCTGGCTGGCTGGTCGTTGATCTGTCCGTTGGGGTTCCTTTGTAGCTGGGTTGGTGTTGTATCGTTAAATCTTGCATGATTCCTTTTGGTTAGTTTCTTTTTCTTGTTTACTTCGGTCCAGGTTTGGTTATCTTGCTCGTCCGTGTCAGTATCCAGGGTCGTTCTTTTCCTGTTTGTGGGGTCTGCGATGAGTTCAGGGCATGGTTGGAGATCCGGGTGCATCTCCACCTCTCCAGAAGCCATGGCTTCTAACTCTATTTCTGTTAGCTCATCAACAGGTCTCCAGGATAAGTCCTTTGTGGGAAGAAAGGTAAGGAGTTGATCAAAGATCGAGTAGACAGACAGTGTGTCTGGTGGGGTTGTCCAACCTTTTAAGCCCTAGGGCCCCAAACAAAGTTACAGTAGGAGTTATAAGAACGAAAAAAGAATCTGAAAATGGAACACAATTTCGTTAGTTATATATGGGATATGCTAACTATCCTATTGCTAGAGCAGTGCTGAAACTAACTCTTTTTAGCTATGTACTAGCCTCCACAAATAGCTGTTGGGGAGCCTTCTTACTGCGTTCACGCACTAAGACGGCCCAGCAGTCTATTCCTGCAGGTAGGGAGGTTGGGGGTAATAAACAAACTCAGTGGAATCCTAAAAGTTTTTATTTGAGCTAATTCCTAACCCTATTTGAATGCTGGCTTATTTCGCCAGTTACCAAGAATAAATACCTATTATTTAGTAAACAACTTGGGTTATAGGCGCCAAGCCTAACAGCCCTATGCCACTTGCCACAGACAGCGAGAGTGGGAAGTTTTGACCCTTTGGCCCTGCTTCAACTGGAGTTTTCAGACCACAATGGCTACCAGATTTCCCACAGGAGGATCTATTAGCAAGTTAAAGTTATGCAGGTAGAGGCAAAGCTTAGCCTATATTGTCAATTTAGTTTCCCTTATATGAGGGGGCTGATTACAGCCAATTCAGGGGCAAGGCCCTTGTCAGAACAGCAGCGAAAATCGTCGAAAAAACGGCGAAAATCGGAGTCGAATTCGGCGAAAAATCGGCGAAAAACGTCGGTGATTTCGGCGATTTTTTAGCGGCGGCGACCTCTTCAGATGGCTGAATATATCAGCAAGTGAAGAGGGAGCAGGCAGCAGTCGGCAACAGCAGGAGAAGTCGGCAGTCAGCAGGAAGGCAGGAGGCAGGAGCAGCAGTGTAGGTCCTCTCTCAGTGGGAGCTGAGCGAGAACTGTTTACAGTGGAGAGTGACGGTTTATATATGAAAGCAAAAGGGTGTGTTCAATTGTTCTATAGTTGTTATAATTGCTGGAAGGATTAGCCAAATTTAATTACATCCAGGTGCGTCTTCTTATTGTTGAGCCGCTTGGAGGAA
This sequence comes from Palaemon carinicauda, assembly GCF_036898095.1. NCBI lineage: Eukaryota > Metazoa > Arthropoda > Malacostraca > Decapoda > Palaemonidae > Palaemon > Palaemon carinicauda. The sequence goes on along the minus strand of NC_090736.1, from coordinate 50,715,369 downwards.
GTCTTGACCTCTGATGCATGTCTGGTGGCCGGTCTCCGTGGATTATATTCTTAATGATAGGGTTGAGGAGAGTATTGTCCACTGTGTCAGCTTTCCATCGGCCCCCAAATAGGTTCATTGTGTTTGATTGATTTATGATGGCTGATTCCAGGAT
>NC_090736.1:50690215-50695215 GCF_036898095.1 Palaemon carinicauda | reverse complement strand
TATAACAATAGTTAATTTGTCAAATAAAAGAGTTGTGTTAGGAAGTGATTCTTTGTGTGAATTAGAGTTATGTGAAATTGCTAATAATGAGATCTTGGGAGCCACAACTCCAGCCCCCACAGACGAACACACTCAGAATTTGATTATGCAAGTGCAAAAACTATGTCCATCAGAATATCAACCTGTAGTTAGTGAAATTGTTAGTAATCATTCCAAAATAATTGCAATTGGAGATGAGCCACCCGGGAGGATTGATCGATTTCCCTTTAGCATTGAAACTGGGCAGGCAGAGCCGATCAGGGCAAGGCCTTATAAGGTACACATTCATTTCCAATGAGAGATAGAAAGGGAAATTAGTAAATTAAAAGAACAAGGGATAATCGAGGAGAGTGAATCCCCCTGGGCTTCTCCGATTGTAGCTGTTAGGAAAAAGGATAGCTCGGTAAGATTGTGTGTTGATTATAGGAAGTTGAATGCAGTCACTAAGGATAATGCATTTCCATTGCCCTCGATCGAAAAATTACTTGTGAAGGTATGGGATAGTAAATACTTTAACAACTATTGATTTGAAGTCCGGATACTATCAAATACCCATTCAGCAAGACAGTACATGTAAAACAGCATTTATAGCTAACGACCAACTATTTCAGTTTAATTTTCTTCCTTTCAGTGTTAGAAATGCTCCAAGTCATTTTTCTAGAGTAATGATGGTGGTTTTGTCTCCCTTAATTGGCCATAATGTTCTTGTTTATTTATGCGATATCATAATTACAGGGAAATCAACTGAAGAACATAATAATATTCATAAAGTTTTAGAAGCATCGCGACGTAATGTATGAAAATAAATTTGCCAAATTGCAAATTTTTCTGTAAACAGGTCGAATTTTTAGGTCACATAATAACTCCAGAAGGTATCCAGCCCTGCCCCAGTAAAGTAGAAGCTATTAGAGATTTCCCCAGGGCACGTACCCCTAAGGAAGTAGCTGGGTTTCTTGGGCTCGCTGGGTATTATCATAAATTTATAAGAGTTTTTGGAGAGATAGGGAGAACCTTAGATGCTTTAAAGAAACAAAAAGTAGTAAATTGGGGAGTTGAAAGAAGAAAGGGCCTTGAAACATTTGAAAGATATCTTAACTAGCAATGCCTTACTCGCATATCCTAGATTTGATCGTCCGTTTTTAGTGAGAACAGATGCGAGTAGCTTAGCTATTGGTGGCGTAGTTTCTCAACAAGATGATAAAGGTAGGGAGCGACCCATTTATTTTGCTTCCAGGGCATTAAAAGGGGCAGAAAAGAATTATAGTACATTTGATCAAGAGGCTTTGACTATTCTTTGGGTTCTAGAGAGGCATCGGTTCTTTTTATTAGGTCAGTCGATTGAGTTGCAAAGTGATCATCGCCCCTTGTGTGACTTGTTTTTTAAAGGAGATTTGACATCTAGACAAGCGAGATGGATTGAAAGATTGATAGAGTTTAATATAAAGGGTTCTCACTACATAGAAGGTAAAACTAACACGGTAGCTGATGCCCTCTCCAGAGATGCAGTAATAAGAGTAAAAACTAGGGCACAAAAGAGGAACAAAGAATACAACCAAAATATTAAAGACCCCATCAAAATAGAGAAAATAGAGAACGGGTTTTGAATTTACTCGAGGAGCAATCAGAATACGAGAGAGAGAGAGAGAGAGAGAGAGAGAGAGAGAGAGAGAGAGAGAGAGAGAGAGAGAGAGAGAGAGAGAGATGGGAGCAGTGAAGGTGAATATATGTGGGTGGCCGAGGACATGATCAGGGGTGTCCAGAATGAATGCCCTGACGATGCAGGTGTGATTGACTTGGGAGGTTGGGACATAAAAGAAGTCCGAGAGGGACAGAAAAAAGAGGAATGGATGGAAAGAGTGAGCAGTGATTAAAGGGGAATTGGTGACTTATCCATCATTTCTGAATGTGCCTCGTGAGAATTTCTATATAGAAAATATCTTGCATTGTGCTAACGAGAAGAGGGGAAGGGAATTTTGTGCCTGGGTACATCATCCCTCTTTAATTAATCTAGCCATCCACATTGTACAAGCAAGTCCGCATGCAGGCCTGGATAGGTATCGTTATTTGACCACCTTAATTAGGTATCGATGGGTCGACCTCGACCCGAAGTCACAAAAAAATTCATGAAAAATTAATTTACAAGGCAATTTGCTATTAAAGAAAACTTCAAAGAGTATTCTATTCTTCTAAAAAAGTAAATGAAAGCTAAATCTAAAATGAATAATTATTACAAATAAATGAAAAAATAAGTATAAAGAAAAAATTACTTTGCAAAAAAATTCACCTAAAATCTAAATATGGAAATAAACTAAAAATATTCTAAGCACCTATTCTACAATAATTGAGCACCTTTTGCTGAGATCCATTGTAGGGGGTGGGGGGAGGAACCATAAGGAAACGTTTCCTGAGATGAGAAAAAATGTGTATGTTTTTTTGGCTAAAAAAATCTATCTGATTTTCAACATTTTTCTGTGGTAGGTAAATGACATATTTAGTGACTGAAATTTTTTACAGGATATTGTATTATTATCGTACAACAAAAATGTGGAAAAGAATCTGCAATTGGATATTATTTAGCGGTTTAAAAATGAGAATTTTTAATGTTTTTGTTTTTTTTTTTCTTCGGATTTCTATTTTTATTTTTTTTTCATAAATAAAATCCTTATATCCATTGCTGAGCATGTTATTTATACATGAAAATATCAGAATTTTATAAAAAAGAGGAATACATAGAGCTATGCCAGCTTGTTTCAGATATGCTTACAAAATGGCCGCCAACCACTCCACCTTGGAAGGTCAAATCTGCTACCTGAAATGGATAAAGATATGTCAATATCAGCGAGTCATTTACTAATAAAATTCTTCGAGGATTTGCAGAAAATTATTAAGGTAGCTAGAATGAAGTTTATAGATTATTTTGTAATTAAATATAATGAAATAATGATCATAATTAAGTTATCATAAAGGTACAAACTTATAAAAACTGGAGCTATTTTATAAAAATATACGGGGTAGAACACATTCACAAACACTTTACAATAATCCTTTTTCATATAAGCCTAAACACTACTGCACATTCGATAATTATATAAAGATTTTATGTTACACAGCTTACCTTAATTAGGTATTGATGGGTCGAGCTCGACCCGAGGGTATCTCAGAAATAACACAAGGAAAAGAGCTGGGAAGAAATGCGTCCTCACCCGACTGCTGCGCACACTGAACTGAGGTCTCACAGGTTGATATCACTCGCAACTAATACGGAGGAAAAATTATGGCAAAAAAAACCTGTTATTTTTTTAAACCTTGGGTCGTGAACGACTAACCACACCTATCCAGGTTAACCTAAGGAGAGCACGTGAATCCTTCTTTTGGTTAGGAATGAAAAAATCTATAGAAAATTGTATAAGATTTTGTCATGCTTGTAACTGTTTCTAAGAACATAAAAACACTGTACCGGAAGCCATAAAGTGGCCTGTGATTCCTATTAAGTTTTATAGGGTACATATGGATGTGGTATGACTATTTCCTACTGATTTAACACAACATAAGTATATATGTGTATTTGTAGATGCATTTACTCGGTACACTCAGACTTATGCAATGTTGGATAAATCAGCAAATTCATTAGCCCAGCTGCTGTGCTCTTTCATTACTAGGTTTTGTTGCCCCAAAATTTTGATAAGTGATAATAGTCTCGAGTTTATAAATAAGGTGGTGAAATTAGTCACGGACTTCATGATAATTGAACACTTTACAGTGACCGCATATAGGCCTTCAGCTAATGGCTTAGTGGAATCGCATAGTAGGGAAGTAGTGCAAATTTTACGTTACTTAGTGGCTAATGACCCCCTTCATTGGCACGCCATGCTTCCTACAGCTAAGCTAGCTTTGAACATTGCATATAATGCTTCGTTCAGAGGCACGCCTTTCTTTTTAGTGTTTGGACAGGATCCTGTGTTACCATATACGGTCCTGATTAATTCGCAACAATTGCCAAATTATTCAACTGAGCAATACTGTATATATTTACTACATCTATTGTGGAGAGTAATGAACACCATTGAAAGGTGTTTGAAAAGAGCTAATGAAAAACACAGCTCTAAGTATGATGGTCGGTTCAAAAGCGGACCGTTAAAAGTATTTGTGGGCGATCGTTCATATTTGAAAAGATTACAACCTAGGATACACAAACTAGAGCTAGCGTATTTGGGTACGTACCGAGTAAAGATGGTTAAATCTAACACTGTAGTCATATAAAGTATTATTAATGGCTCAGTGTCTGAACATCATCAGGCGCACATTCATGTGGTGCCGGAAAAGGTAGTTTTCAGAAGTGTCAATCAGTGTGTTCCTCCTTACCCCTGCATACGTAACATTCCTCGAGTTGATGAGTAGAATTTGATTTCCCTTGCTGTTGTTGTTGTTTGAAAATACCTCATTTCTTCTTTTGACGTGTTTTAAATAAACTTGATGATAACAATGTGTTCTTATGTTTATGCTTAATGTAAACGTAAAGTATTGTGGTAATTTTGCTGAGTGTGGCAATACTTATGACATAATGCTGAATGAGCCTAAAAACAATCAGAGGTTAAATACGTCAGGTGAGATCTGTCAGATAGATGCTGTATTATTCATGTATTTATATGATTCCAGGTTACTGGGGCCGAGGCGATTCCCGAAGGGCAAGTGGCTACAGGATTAAGCTCAGCCTTGAGGAAAGGCAGTGTTAGAGAATGTGTAGATGTGAATACCTTATACTTGAATTTATGATAGGCAGGAATATGAATGATTTTCTCGGGAAAACGGCTGGTGGCCCCCGTTTGATAGTTGCAAGTGTAAGAGTAGTAGTGATTTAAAAAAAAAATAGTGAAACGGTGGTGGTGAGTTATGTTCCAAAATTGTACCGTAAACACGGGCAAGTAAAATCGAGAGATGAAGAAATATTTATTCCTACCCCT
>NC_090736.1:50667715-50670215 GCF_036898095.1 Palaemon carinicauda | reverse complement strand
CACAATTATTGCGGTATAAATGTCGTTTACCTCATCGATGAGCTGATCCGTCTTATACTAAGATGGACGATCTACACATGCGCATCAGCGTTCAATTAAAAACATATTCAGAAAGTGGGGCAGACTTATGTGGTAATGATAAATGTTAAGATTAAAGGCGAGGCACCTCAGCAAATGACTTTCTTCCAGGGTTTAAAATTGTCAGATTGGTGGACTTTTTAATGTGTTAAAGTTTGTAAGAATCAGAATCTTGAGTCTACTGTACTAAAGGTAAAAGCTAAACTATTTTAATATTTTGTACTATTTACTGGAATTCCACTGACAGGAAGAAATAGCCCAGCGAGAAAAAGAAACAAAGAAACTACAGGCGAAGTAATGAACAATCAAAACAAAATATTTTAAGAACTGTAACAGAATTCAATTAGATGTTTCATTTATAAACTATAAAGACTAAAAAAAACAAGAGGAATACATGATTAATAAAGGTATTATATCTTTTTTTTCAGTTAAACTCTGGAAATTATTTAATCTTTCCTAATGCAATGCTCTTGTTTATAACTAAAGAAGTAGATCTATTCTATTCTGCCTAATGTCGAATCCATTGAAATTTAACTTATCCACTTATGAATGCCAGAGACAGGGACAGTGATAGTTCTCTATCAAGCAAGACAGTACCCTACAAAATTACTATATTAAATATGATCAGCGCCAAAACCCACTCTTCACCCAAGCTAGGATTAAGGAGGGCCAGGCAATGGCTACTGATGTCTCAGCAGATAGACTATAGGCTGCTCGAAACCCTCCATCCTTAGGTTGCAGCGCCCAAAGGAACTGACGAAGTTTGAGCGGGACTAACTCCAGTCTGGCAAGGAAACCACCATCAGGCCACCGCAACCGTTAAACTAAACATTTGGATTTTGTTATGTTTATTTATACTGGACACTCCACGTAGTCACTTTTTGGTATCGTCAAGAAAAATAGAAATCTTTTAGTTGTCAGGTTATGTTTTCCGAAAATTTTTAAAATTTCAATAACTTTAATAAATACAATGATAATTTCAATAATTTTGGTGATAATATTAAATATTTTAATAATTTTGATAATAATAATACTGCAAATTCTATTGAAAAAGGCCCCTCCCTCATGCTTTCTTTTAAGGAGTACTCTTCATTTTACGATTTTCTCTTGATAAGATGGATACTTATTATTTGAAGATAAGAAATATTTTTTTTTGGTGTTGTTGATGTTCTTAAGATATTTATTTTTTTCATTGTTTCCTTCCTCACTGGGCTATTTTCCCTGTTGGGGGCCCTTGGCCTATATCATCCTGCTTTTCCAACTATGATTGCAGCTTAGCAAGTGATAATGATAATAGAGTTGTGGTGGCCTGGTGGTAACGTCCTTGCCTGGTGATTGCCAGACTGGGGTTCGAGTCCCGCTCACAACTCATTAATTCCTCTTGTTGCTGCAATCTCACCATCCTTGTGAGCTAAGGATGTGGGACTTTGGGGGAGCCCATAGGTCTATCTGCTGAGTCATCAGCAGCCATTGCCTGGCCCTCCTTGGTCATACCTGAATGGAATGGGGGCTTGGGCTCTGATCATGCCTATTAATATAGCCAGTCTCTAGGGCCTTGTCCTGCTTGCTAGGGCAATGTCAGTGTCCCTTGCCTCTGTCATTCATGGGTGGGCTTTAAACCTTTAATAATAATAACAACAATTTCAATCAGGATTCCTTTAAACACAGATATATTTAGTACTGTGACTACTTGTTAAATGCATCACCATCACGTTATCTCTACCATCATTTCAGAATAAGAAACTTAAACTTTGATTTAAGATGTTTAATTATTTTTCATAACTATGAAATTATCAGTCTTCATTACAAACAGCCAAAATACAGATGGAAAACAAAGAAGAAATCCCATGATTTGTTTCGTTGATACATCTGTATCAAGACCTTTACTACTGATAAAGACAACCATCCAATTAAAAAAGAAGCAACGAATAATTTTGCAACTTTAAAGAGACAGACGTTGCTATTAAGGAAGACTTGAACTTTAATGAGAGGAAGTCAATGGCACAATAAACGTAATTGGATACTGTTCTCGAGTTAATTCATGAATTATTAATGATGCAACGACTTGTATTTTAATATTTTTAAAGACCTATATCCCCAAAGGAAATTTTATTCATTTGAAATATATAATTGCAAAGAGAAAAAAACGTTGAATAAAAAAATGCACAACACAGGATGGCTGAAAGGCAAAACGATAAACTCCGAGACAATGACTTCATTTTTCCTTCACTAAGAAAAAAGTCGAAACAACTCTTGGTGAATGGGACAAGGAAGGATTTTGGAAAGGAATCCATTTGGAAATCTAGTAAGAAGTTTACTAGTTATTACTGATTGCTATATCCCTTTGTTTTGATAAGCCCCAAAATATATTTAGTATATGGTATATAATATACATACAAACACAAACAGATACACACACACA
>NC_090736.1:50643345-50660845 GCF_036898095.1 Palaemon carinicauda | reverse complement strand
AGTCCTTGACGGCCATATCTTGTTAAAATTATAGTTGATAGATGGGTTCCTCTAGGGAATCGCAATTTAAGTAAGAATAAAATAGTCAATACTGCTATCATCATCTTTATTCGTGAGCTTTCGACATAACTTATGTCATCTTCAGCCTATCTGCAATTATCATATGTAAAATTAATAAAATTAATAAAATCATCCTAAGTACATAGTTAGGAAGATACACTTTCATGAATTGATCAACTAGTTCTAAAATCAACCAATCAAGGAACATAAAACTTTAAAAAAACCTTAAAAAAACTTATTACACACAACTATATAACTATATATATTCATAGTAGTAGGTTGGCCAGGGCACCAGCCGCCCGTTGAGATACTACCACTAGAGAGGTATTGGATCCTTTGACTGGCCAGACAGTAATGCATTGGATCCCTCTCTCTGGTCACGGCTTATTTTTTCTTTGCCTACACTTACACAGAATAGTTTGGCCTATTCTTTACATATTCTCGTCTTTCCTCATACATCTGACAACAATGAGATACTTAACACATCTTCACCCAAGGGGTTAATTACTGTACTGCAATTTGTTCAGTGTACTTTCCTCTTGGTAAGGGTAGAAGAGACTCTTTAGCTGTGGTAAGCAGCTCTTCTAGGAGAAGGACACACTCCAAAATTAAACCACTGTTCTCTAGTCTTGGGTAGTGCCATAGCCTCTGTACCATGGTCTTCCACTGTCTTGGGTTGGAGTTCTCTTGCTTGAGGGTACACTCAGGCACACTATTCTATCTTATTTTTTTTTCTTCCTCTTGTTTTTTTGAAATGGTGTGTTGGGCAGGCTTAATAGAAGGGCCATGGATGCCTGGTGGTTTATCAAGAGGTTGTCTTTTCCTTTTTCTGATTATTTTTCTTCTCAAAAACATCCTTACTGTCCTCCCTTCAGTTGAAGTGGCTATCCTGGAGGGTATTTAGCCTTGCATGGTGTATCGGCTCCTCCATGTTGACCAGTTTTTCCGACTTTTTACTATAGTCTATGGGTGTCATCAATCACTTTGTTTATAATTCTGTACGTATTTTTTTTGTTATAATTCTTGTTAATCTAGTTTTTAAGTATGCTGTCTCTTTTTTATTTCTATTAATTCTTATGCTGTCTGGAGACATTGAGCGAAATCCGGGACCAGTACGTCCTAGATTTCGTCAATGTCGTCTTCTGTATTGCAATATTCGTGGTCTTCATGCAAATATCCAAGACCTTACAGTTGCGTCCAAACAGTATGATATTCTTTTGTGCTCAGAAACTTTGGTTTCTAATATGAGGCATTCATCTGAGCTCCTTATAACTGGTTTTAAGAAGCCAATAATGTTGAAACGTGATGCCATCCCTAGGGCCAGGGGAATGGCGGTGTATATTAGGACCGAGTACCCTGCTTCTCATAAGTCCTGCTATCAATGTGGATGTCATGAGATTCAGGTAATAAAAGTTTGTGGCAGGCATAACAACTTTTATTTGTGTTCGATCTACCGGAATCCAGACATAGATGATTCTATCTTCGATTGTCTTCTTACCATTATGGCTAAGATACAAGAAGATGATAGAAAGGCTTCTTTTGTCTTTGTTGGTGATTTTAATGCTCACCATAGGGAGTGGTTAAGTTCTATCTCTCCTACCGATCGCCATGGCTTAAGAGCTTTAGACTTTGCCTCTGAATCAGGCTGTGAGCAAATCATAAATGAAGCTACCCACAGGTCTGGTAATTGCTTGGACCTCGTATACACTGACTCCCCTGGCGTTATAACTAGTAAGGTTGGTTCTCCAGTCGGGACATCTGATCATGCCTTGATTTCATTATTAGTGAAGACTGAGCAGCCTGTCCCTGATATATCATATTCTTGTAAAATTTATATGAAATCCCAAGCAGACTGGAATGGGATTTTACATGATCTTTTGTGCTTGAATTGGTCACAATTATATAATAGTGTAGATCCTGTTGTCCCTTTGAATGAGAATCTAGTCAACATAATTGATAGGCGTATCCCTTCTCGTGTGCTAAGGTATCGAGTGAAGGACAAACCGTGGTTCAATGATGATTGTAGACGTGCTTATTTGGAGAAACAGGAGGCCTATCATCTTTGGAAGGGGAACAGATCAGATTTGACCTGGAACAACTATACTCAGCTTCGAGCTTTTGCTCAGAGAGTTTATGTCTCAACTGAAAAGGAGTACAATTTAACCATAAAAGAAACACTTTCTGGTACAACTCAGGAACATAAATGGTGGTCTACCCTTAAATCTGCACTCTTTGGTGTAGATGCAACAGTTCCTCCTTTACTTAAACCAGATGGCTCAGTCACTCACTGTCCAAAGGAAAAGGCAACCCTTTTGGCTGATGTTTTTGACAGTAAACAGAGTAATGAAAAACTTGAACTTCCTCATTCCTGTTTTCCTGAGGCTAAACTAACTAGTTTAGCTTTTCGATCTCGTGAGATTAAAGCTCTGTTGATGGACCTTGATGCTTATGGAGGTGTAGACCCAAATGGTATTTTTCCTTTGTTTTTTATAAAGACAGCAGATTTCTTAGCTCCAAAGTTATCTGTTATTTTGCGCAAGTTAGCAAGAAGAGGAGCTTTTAGCACTAGTTGGAGAATTGGTAATGTTACTCCTCTATGTAAATGTGTTTGTGGTAGCTCAAGTCCCACTGATTACCGCCCAATTTCCATAACTCCCATATTATCTAAAGTTTTTGAACGTCTTCTGGCAAAACGTCTTAATAGGTTTGCTGAAGGTAATCATCTACTCCCTAGTTTGCAATTTGGTTTTCGTAAAGGCCTTGGAGCATGTGATGCCCTTCTTACAATCTCCAATGCTGTACAGAAATCCCTTGATTGTGGTCGGGAAGTTCGTATGATTGGCCTTGATTTTAGTGCTGCCTTTGACCGTGTTAATCATGAGGCCCTTGTTTTCAAACTGAAACAGTTGGGAGTGGGTGGGTTGTTTCTTAGCATTATTATTGATTTTTTAAGTAATAGATCTCAAAGAGTTGTTGTTGATGGGCACCATAGTGATTATAGGAATGTGATATCCGGTGTTCCACAGGGTAGTTTTCTTGGCCCATTACTTTTCATACTATATACACATGACATGTGGTTTGGCCTAGAAAACAAGCTTGTTGCATATGCAGATGATGCAACTCTCTTTGCATCAATTCCATCCCCTGAATGTAGATCTGGGGTTGGTGAATCCCTTAATAAAGATTTAGCTAGAATTAGTGCATGGTGCAAATTATGGGGTATGAAGTTGAATCCTAACAAAACTCAAAGTATGATTGTAAGTAGGTCAAGGACGGTGGCTCCTCAACATCCGGATCTCAGTATTGATAATGTTTCTTTAAATATGTATGACTCTTTCAAAATTTTAGGTGTGATTCTCGACAGTAAATTTACTTTTGAGAAACATATAAGGTCTCTGTCTTCTTCAATTGCACAAAAAATAGGCTTATTGAGAAAGTCTTTCAAGATTTTCGGTGATCAATCTATTCTGAAGAAGTGTTTTAATTCTTTCATTCTACCTTGTTTTGAGTATTGTTCTCCTGTTTGGTCTTCAGCTGCTGATTCTCATCTTAATTTGTTGGACAGAAACTTACGGTCTATTAAATTTCTTATTCCTGATCTAGATATTAATCTCTGGCACCGTCGTTCAATTAGTTCATTATGCATGTTGCATAAGATTTTTCATAACTCTGACCATCCTTTACATTCAGATCTCCCTGGACAATTCTATCCTGTTCGTAATACTAGGCAGGCAGTTAATTCTAATAGCCAGGCCTTCTCCATCACGAGACTCAATACTACGCAGTACTCTAGAAGTTTTATTCCAGCTGTTACCAAGTTGTGGAATGATCTTTCCAATCGGGTGGTTGAATCAGTAGAACTTCAAAAGTTCAAAGTTGGAGCAAATGCTTTTTTGTTGACCAGGCGGACATGAGTCTTTTTATAGTTTATTTATGACATATTTGTTTTTGATGCTGTTAATAGTTTATATATGACATGTCTGTTTTGACGTTGTTACTGTTTTTAGAATGATTTATTGTTAATTTGTTCTCTTCATTTATTTATTTCCTTACTTCCTTTCCTCACTGGGCTATTTTTCCCTGTTGGAGCCCCTGGGCTTATAGCATCTTGCTTTTCCAACTAGGGTTGTAGCTTGGATAGTAATAATAATAATAATAATAATAATATATATATATATATATTCATATATATATGTATATATATGTATATATATATATATATATATATATATATATATATATATATATATATATTCATATATATATGTATATATATATATATATATATATATATATATATATACATATATATATATATATATATATATATATATATATATATATATACATATATATATATATATATATATATATATATATATATATATATATTCATATATATGTATATATATGTATATACATATATAAACATATACTGTATATATATATATATATATATATATATATATATATATATATTTATATATATAAAGTATATATATATATAATGTATATATATATATATATATATATACTGTATATATATATATATATATATATATATATATATACATATATATATATAGATATATATATATATACATGTGTGTATCCTTTCTTCTTTCAGTTTTGATTAATTTCTCTTTTCGCTTGGGATGTAGCATCTGTAGAATATTCTGCTTAGCTAATTAAAATGTTCTCATTTTATCATTATCATTACTAGCTAAGCTACAACCCCAGTTGGAAAATCCGGATGCCAGCAGCTTTTTTACTTAATAATCATAATATATAGAAGAATTTTTTTAAAGTAATTATTAATCGTAGGGGTCCTAATCATATATATATATATATATATATATATATATATATATATATATATATATATATATATATATATATATATATATATATATATATATATATGTATATTTATATATATATATATATATATATATATATATATATATATATATATATATATATATATATATATATATAAGAATGATTTTAAAAAAACATGCATAACTCATATGAATAATAGAATATATTAATGATTGAGATATTTAGTGTTACGAAGCTTTGGCGATAAACGTATGAGCAAAGAAAGAAAAAAGAATATTTCGAGAAAAAATAAAAGATATGTTTTTAAGTTTAAGTAATAGAGAAATGAAAGAGAATACTAAAAGAGGAAATGATTCAAAGAGAATAAGAAAAAAGTGATTATGTTGAGTGAATTAAAAGGAAAAATAAATAATTATTTTCTATCTTTGACTTTAGATACTAGAATTGTATAGAGAAACAATATTAGATGATTAATAATATTATCCTTAATTATTTGCCTAAAGACTAAATTTTTTTCAGTTGATTGACTTTATATAGGATTTAATCTTCGCAACAAAAGATTTGGTATTCTTGATAAAGAACCTAAACTGCTTTGAGTATTTTTTCTATTATTTTGTTTTCCAACACAATTTAAGACCTTACTTTCATATGTATTCAATTTAGTTTTTTATTTTAGTCTGGGGATCTTTAAAAAAATTCAGATGAAGGTGATCACCAAAACAGATCACTGTTCTTAATAATGAATAGACAAAGAACAAAAGAATTCTAAAGTCCAGTTCCCAAATAGCTTAATAAAATAATCATGAACATCCTGACCCTTCTAAGGTTTCTTCGTTCAATCAATATGTTCTGGGAGATACAACAACAATAGATTTTTCAAACATTCCCCTTCACTTATCCTTTGAGATAACAAACTCGGCGAAACGGACCTAACCCAGTTATAGGAATCTGTGAATGCACGTGCTACCTACAGTACAGTGCCGAGCCTTATAAATTCCGAGTAATGAGCCCAGCAAAATTCCGAACTGATGCTTAAGCTCCAAAAGCGATAATATGAAGAGGCCAGTGGCATTATACACTGTGAGGGCGATGATGCACAATTACGTCATGAAGAGTCCGGTCCTTTGTAGGAAAGGAAGGAGTGCCGAAAGTGGCGTTGCTTACTTATTGGGTTTAGAATCAGTTCAACACAAATATTATTATTATTATTATTATTATTATTATTATTATTATTATTATTATTAATTGATAAGCTACAACCCTAGTTGGAAAAGCAAGATGCTATAAGCCCAGGGGCTCCAACAGGGAAGGAAAGGAAACCAAGAAAGATTAAATATTTTAAGAACAGTAATATTAAAATAAATATCACATAAGTATACTATAAAAACTTTAACAAAATAAGAGCAAGAGAAATAAAATAGAATAGTGTGCCCGAGTCTACCCTCAAGTAAGAAAACTCTAACCCAAGACAGTTGTATATCCATGGTTTCTTTTATAGCAAAACTAGATTTCTAAACGTCTTCGCTTATTTGATGATCTATTTTATTTATGTCTCAGCATAAATAACCGTTGTGCAAGAAAAATACTCTCTCTCTCTCTCTCTCTCTCTCTCTCTCTCTCTCTCTCTCTCTCTCTCTCTCTCTCTCTGTATATATATATATATATATATATATATATATATATATATATATATATATATATGTATATATAATATATATATATGCTATATATGTATATATGCTATATATATGTATTTATGTATATATATATATATATATATATATATATATATATATATATATATATATATATATATATATATTTAGGTGGTCAGGCTACAAGTGCATAAATAACCGTTGTGCATGAACAATAATCTCTCTCTCTCTCTCTCTCTCTCTCTCTCTCTCTCTCTCTCTCTCTCTCTCTCTCTCTCTCTCTCTCTCTAAAACACAATTCTATCGTCAACTCAGATTACCCCGGTTCATGGTCCTGATGGTTCTGGGTAATCCTTGTTAGTCCGGTATAATCTGTAGTATTACCGATTCCGATGTGACCTTAGCATAGGCAATGGCACTTTAAGAGTTCTAATGTGCATCCTTTTCCCTGTTTTTTATAGCTGAATCTCTGACCCAATAGGGTCCAATGATATAGTGATCTTAACCACGGTTATTCGATTGATACAATGTTTGTTTTTTTCCAATCATTGGTGTCAATCTCTTGCCCTATTCAGTTCTTCATTCAAATGCTGGAATAGTTTGCCAATCACTTGCCATGGCCAGTGTGTCCTTCAAACAATGGTGTAACAGTCTTTTGCCCTGGCCAGTCTCTTCTTCAAACGCTAGTGTACCAATCACGTGTTCTGGTCAATCTCTCCTTGAAAGACTGATGTAGTGTGCCAATCTGTCCTTCAATCAAAGGTGTACCAATCACTTGCACTTCCCGTCTCTTCTCTAAATACTGTGGGCCAATCACTTGTGCATGCCAGCATCTCCTTCGAACGGTGATGTAGTTTGCTAATCACTTGCTCTGACCAGTCTCTCCTTCAAACAAAAATGTGCCAATTATTTTCTCTTGCCCATCTATTCAAGCCTTGGTGTGTCACCCTCTTCCGGAAGGAACCAAGGTCTTGTTAAACCCCATGACAATTGGGCGCACGTAGTCTTATAGGGCTTATCGGAAATAAAAGAGAACACAGCTGATATAACAATATTTAATTTGTCAAATAAAAGAGTTGTGTTAGGAAGTGATTCTCTCTGTGAATTAGAGTTATGTGAAATTGCTAATAATGGGATCTTGGGAGCCACAACTCCAGCCCGCACAGAAAAACACACTCAGAATTTGATTATGCAAGTGCAAAAACTATGTCCATCAGAATATCAACCTGTAGTTAGTGACATTGTTAATAATTATTCCAATGTAATTGCAACTGGAGATGAGCCACCCTGGAGGATTGATCGATTTCCCTTTAGCATTGAAACTGGGCAGGCAGAGCCGATCAGGGCAAGGCCTTATAAGGTACACATTCATTTCCAATGGGAGATAGAAAGGGAAATTAGTAAATTAAGAGAACAAGGGATAATCGAAGAGAGTGAATCCCCCTGGGCTTCTCCAATTGTAGCTGTTAGGAAAAAGGATAGCTCGGTAAGATTGTGTGTTGATTATAGGAAGTTGAATGCAGTCACTAAGGATAATGCATTTCCATTGCCCTCGATCGAAAAATTACTTGTGAAGGTACGGGATAGTATTTATTTTACAACTATTGATTTGAAGTCCGGATACTATCAAATACCCATTCAGCAAGACAGTATATGTAAAACGGTATGTATAGCTAACGACCAACTATTTCAGTTTAATTTTCTTCCTTTCAGTGTTAAAAATGCTCCAAGTCATTTCTCTAGAGTAATGATGGTGGTTTTGTCTCCCTTAATTGGCCATAATGTTCTTGTTTATTTAGACGATAGCATAATTACAGGGAAAACACCCGAAGAACATAATAATATTCATAAAGTTTTAGAAGCATTATGACGTAATGTATGAAAATAAATTTGTTAAATTGCAAATTTTTCTGTAAACAGGTCGAATTTTTAGGTCACATAACTGCAGAAGGTATCCAACCCTGCCCCAGTAAAGTAGAAGCTATTAGAGATTTCCCCAGGGCACGTACCCCTAAGGAAGTAGCTGGGTTCCTTAGGCTCGCTGGGTATCACCATAAATTCATAAGAGTTTTTGGAGAGATAGCGAGACCCTTAGATGCTTTAAAGAAACAAAAAGTAGTAAATTGGATAGTTGAAAGAAGAATGGGCCTTTAACCATTTGAAAGATGTCTTAACTAGCAATGCCTTACTCGCATATCCTAGATTTGATCGCCTGTTTTTAGTGAGAACAGATGCGAGTAGCTTAGCTATTGGTAGTGTAGTTTCTCAACAAGATGATAAAGGTAGAGAGCGACCCATTTATTTTGCTTCCAGGGCATTAAAAGAGGCAGAAAAGAATTATAATACATTCGATCAAGAGGCTTTAACTATTCTTTGGGTTCTAGAGAGGCATCGGTTCTTTATAATAAGAGTAACAACTAGGGCACAAAAGAGGAACGAAGAACGCAACCAAAATATTAAAGACCCCATCAGAATAGAGAAAATAGAGAACGGGTTTTGAATTTACCCGAGGAGCAATCAGAAAACGAGAGAGAGAGAGAGAGAGAGAGAGAGAGAGAGAGAGAGAGAGAGAGAGAGATATGGGAGCGGTGAAGGTGAATATATGTGGGTGGCCGAGGACATGACCAGGGGTGTCCAGAATGAATGCCCTGACGATGCAGGTGTGATTAACTTGGGAGGTTGGGACATAAAAGAAGTCCGAGAGGGACAGAAAAAAGAGGAATGGATGGAAAGAGTGTGAGCAGTGATTAACGAGGAATCGGAGACTTATCCATCATATCTGAATGTGCCTCGTGAGAATTTTTATATAGAAAATGATATCTTCTATTGTGCTTACGAGAAGAGTGGAAGGGAATTTTGTGCACGGGTACTTCCTCCCTCTTTAATTAATCTAGCCATCCACATTGCACATGCAAGTCCGCATGCAGGCCTGGATAGGTATCGTTATTTGACCACCTTAATTAGGTATCGATGGGTCGACCTCGACCTGAAGTCACAAAAAAAATTCATAGAAAATTAATTTACAAAGCAATTCACAATCTTTTGCTATTAAAGAAAACTTCAAAGAGTATTCTATTCTTCTAAAAACGTAAATGAAAGCTAAATCTAAAATGAATAATCATCACAAATAAATGAAAAAATAGGTATAAAGAAAAAATTACTTTGCAAACAAATTTACCTAAAATATAAATATGGAAATAAACTAAAACTTTTCTAAGCACTTATTCTACGATAATTGAGCACCATTTGCTGAGATCCATTGTGGGGGGGGGGGGGGGGGGGGACGAACCATAAGGGAACGTTTCCTGAGATGAGAAAAAATGTGTATGTATGTTTTTTTGGCTAAAAAAAAACCTATCTGATTTTCAACATTTTTCTGTGCTAGGTAAATGACATATTTAGTGACTGAATTTTTTTACAGGATATTGTATTATTATCGTACAACAAAAATGTGGGAAAGAATCTGCACTTGGATATTATTTAGTGGTTTAAAATGAGAATTTTTAATGTTTTTTGTTTTTTTTCTTCGGATTTCTATTTTGATTTTTTTCATAAATAAAATCCTTATATCCATTGCTGAGCATGTTATTTATGCATGAAAATATCAGAAATTTAAAAAAAAAAAAGAGGAATACATAGAGCTATGCCAGCTTGTTTCAGATATGCTCACAAAATGGCCGCCAACCACACCACCTTGGAAGGTCAAATCTGCTACCTGAAATGGATAAAGATATGTCGATATCAGCGAGTCATTTGCTTATAAAATTCTTCGAGGATTTGCAGAAAATTATTAAGGCAGCTAGAATGAAGTTTATAGATTATTTTGTAATTAAATATAATAAAATAATGATCATAATTAAGTTATCATAAAGGTACAAACTTACAAAAACTGGAGCTATTTTATAAAAACATACGGGGTAGAACACATTCACAAACACTTTACAACAATCCTTTTTCATATAAGCCTAAACACTACTGCTCATTCGATAATTATATAAAAATTTGATGTTACACAACTTACCTTAATTAGGTATTGATGGGTCGAGCTCGACCTGAGGGTATCTCAGAAATAACACAAGGAAAAGAGCTGGGATGAAATGTGTCCTTACCCGACTGCTGCGCACACTGAACTGAGGTCTCGCAGGTCGATATCACTCACAACTAATACGGAGGAAAAATTATGGCAAAAAAACCTTTTTTTTTTAAAACCTCGGGTCGTGAACGACTAACCACACCTATCCAGGTTAACCTAAGGAAAGCACGTGAATCCTTCTTTTGGTTAGGAATGAAAAAATCTATAGAAAATAGGATAAAATTTTGTCATGCTTGTAACTGTTTCCAAGAACATAAAAACAATGTACCGGAAGCCATAAAGTGGCCTGTGATTCCTATTAAGTTTTATAGGGTGCATATGGATGTGGTATGACTATTTCCTACTGGTTTAATACAACGTAAGTATATATGTGTATTTGTGGATGCATTTACTTGGTACACTCATACTTTTGCAATGTTGGATAAATCAGCAAATTCATTAGCCCAGGTGCTGTGCTCTTTCATTACTAGGTTTTGTTGCCCAAAAATTTTGATAAGTGATAATAGTCTCGAGTTTATAAATAAGGTGGTGAAATTAGTCACAGACTTCATGATAATTGAACACTTTACAGTGACCGCATATAGGCCTTCAGCTAATGGCTTAGTGGAATCGCATAATAGGGAAGTAGTGCGAATTTTACGTTACTTAGTGGCTAATGACCCCCTTCATTGGCACGCCATGGTTCCTACAGCTAAGCTAACTTTGAACATTGCATATAATGATTCGCTCAGAGGCACGCCTTTCTTTTTAGAGTTTGGACAGGATCCTGTGTTACCATATACGGTCCTGATTAATTCGCAACAATTGCCAAATTATTCAACTGAGCAATACTGTATATATTTACTACATCTATTGAGGAGAGTAATGAACACCACTGAAAGGTGTTTGATAAGAGCTAATGAAAAACACAGCTCTAAGTATGATGGTCGGTTCAAAACCGGACCGTTAAAAGTATTTGTGGGCGATCGTGCATATTTGAAAAGATTACAACCTAGGATACACAAACTAGAGCTAGCGTATTTGGGTACGTACCGAGTAAAGATGGTTAAATCTAACACTGTAGCCATACAAAGTATTATTAATGGCGCAGTGTCTGAACATCATCAGGCGCACATTCATGTGGTGCCGGAAAAGGTAGTTTTAAGAAGTGTCAATCAGTGTGTTCCTCCTTACCCCTGCATACGTAACATTCCTCGAGTTGATGAGTAGAATTTGTTTTCCTTTGCTGTTGTTCTTGTTTGAAAAGACCTCATTTCTTCTTTTGACGTGTTTTAAATAAACTTGATGATAGCAATGTGTTCTTATGTTGATGCTTAATGTAAACGTAAAGTATTGTGGAAATTTTGCTGAGTGTGGCAATACGTATGACATAATGCTGAATGAACCTAAAAACAATCAGAGGTTAAATACGTCAGGTGAGATGTGTCAGACGGATGCTGTATTATTCATGTATTTATATGATTCCAGGTTACTGGGGCCGAGGCGGTTCCCGAAGGGCAAGTGGCTACAGGATTAAGCTCAGCCTTGAGGAAGGGCAGAGTTAGAGAATGTGTAGATGTGAATACCTTATACTTGAATTTATAATAGGCGGGAAGATGAAGGATTTTCTCGGGAAAATGGCTGGTGGCCCCCGTTTGATAGATGCAACTGTAAGTGTAGTAGTGATTTAAAAAAAAAAATAGTGAAACGGTGGTGGTGAGTTATGTTCCAAAATTGTACCGTAAACACGGGCAAGTAAAATCGAGAGATGAAGGAATATATATTCCTACCCCTATCCCACCCAAAAGGCGGTTTTTTCCCGCAACCAGAGGGAGGTTATTGAGGAGGTTGTGTAATTCTGATGTTGATATTTTTTTTCACTTTGGGTATTCTGTATTTTTCTGTATTTTCGTTGCAGAGGTCATAAGAAGAAATGAGTGGGATTATTTATATTGTATTGTGTACATTTTTACATGCAATATTTCCTTTTTTTATTTTTTGTGGAAGATGTGTAATTTTTTTTGGTTGATTTCTATATATATATATTATGTTGCATTTCTGTTTAGTACATGCCAAGCCTATTCCAGGTCGGAGTGTCCTCCATATATCATAGACTAGAGAGGGTGAGTGTGCACCTCCTCCCGGAGTGAGGAGCTTTTGGGGGAGTAATGCCCAAATCCTTGTATGAAAATTTGTGTTACACGTTTAGGCAAATGAACTCTACTGTATAATCATGAGAATTCCACAAAACCTAACAATTCAGCATGTTGTTGTAGCAAGATTGCATCTTGCTTGCGAGGGTAGTCAGTAGCCTGTGTGCGTTCTTTAGACAAGGCACTCACCTGAGAGTGTTGGCTGTAGACAGTGTATTCACGAACCTTTTGTAATAAAGTGAAAAAAACCAATGTTCCGATGTCTCATTATCCGTTGACATGGGACATACATATATTATTATTATTATTATTATTATTATTATTATTATTATTATTATTATATGCACCAATAACTATTTTGCTAAATAATAGTGATTATGAGACCAATATAGCCTGGCCTTATATCTACTTTTGTCTCCAAAGGAAACTCCTTTTACCAAAACAGATAGAAACAAAGAAAGTGTTTCCGAAAACAATACCATTGTCTTAAATGTCAACAATCGGCAAAATCTCAGCTCAGAGGAGCAAACAATGATCAGCAACAGCTCAGCTCTTAAGAGCAAACAATGATCAGCAATAGCTATTGGGATCTGGTTGTCAATATGCTGGCGTTTACGAGCGATGTCTATATTGTGTATCAGTCGCCGATCGAAACATTCCCTCTGCAATGGATGTTCTGTGGTCTCTTAACTGTTACTGTGGTCTCTTATCTGTTACTGTTGTCTCTTATCTGTTACTGTTGTCTCTTGTCTCAGCGGTGATGATTCATTGTTGATTTGGGACGTGACACTGAAGGCAAGAAATCAGATCCTTAATGAAGAGTCATAATTATAAAGCGAGTAATTTCAGTTACTTGGGATATTTTATCTCCATAAGATTTCCCACCCTTCTATTGATAATTCACAACATTAGCAATCGTGGAGCGGTAACTCCTTCAAATTATCTATCTATCTACCTATCTATCTATCTCTCTATATGTATATATATATATATATATATATATATATATATATATATATATATATATATATGTTCAAATATATATATACATTCATATACACATATATTTATACACACACACACACATATATATATATATATATATATATATATATATATATATATATATATATATATATATATATATATATATATATATATATATATATATATAATATAAATATATATATATATATATATATATATATATTCATATATATATATATATATATATATATACATATATATATATATATATATTATATCAATTATATATATGTGTATACACATAGATACAAATAGATATATATTAAAACACATATATATACATATTAATTTATATTTATACATATAAATATATATACACCCATAAACAAATATATATGGGATATATATATATATATATATATATTATATTTATATAATATATATACAGTATATATATATATATATATATATATATATATATATATATATATATATATATATATATATATATATATGTATATATATATACATATATATATATCGATATATAAAATCATTCACTGTATATTTGAAGTTCTGAAGTTCTAGTGATTCAACTACTTGATTAGGAAGATCATTCCACAATCTGGTCACAGCTGGAATAAAACTTCTGGAATACTGTGTAGTATAGAGCCTTATGATGCAGAGTGTAAGACTGGATCTGATAGCAAAGGGTGTTCAAAACTTTGAAGGATCTTATGTAACATGCGTAAAGAACTAACTGGGTTCAGCAAAATCCCTTCCCTAAAGCCCATATTACACTTATCCGGTTTCCTACGGCGCCGTCGGTCGCGACGCTAGCATATGGTCAAACCGAAGCGTGTAATAGCAAATCGGCCGTATGAAAGCTCACCCACAGCCGGCCGGATGAACTTTCGCCAGTACTAAAGTTGGCCGTACGGCCGTCGTAAGTCAGGACTGAGGACGTAGCGTGTAATTGCTCACCATATGGTATGACATCAGTCTGAGTGGCTGAAGGACGTTCATGTTGACTATCTGCTTCTCTCATGCAAGTGTCGTTTTTTTTCTATTAAAGGTGATACCTGACTATAGAGTTCCAATTATGTGTCGTGATCCATTCGCATGTAGTTAAACCAGTCATCTTTTTCTAGTGGAAGTTCCTTCATTAAGTTAACATGAGAGTATTTTTGTCGTTTATGCAGACATTGTTTGAACCAAATCTTCCTTTTTTTTGTTTTCACCTTCAAGTAGCACGCTAGAGCAATAGGAACGAGAATGTCGTCGAGATAAGGCATGTCACTCCTCTACCACAAACAGTGCCACACTGACCCACTTGCCTCCGGCCGTTCAAATATGTGTAATAGCTCCAGCCGTAAGCCAGAATTTTCTATCGGCGCCGTAGCCCAGGTTGGCCGTAGGAAACCGGATACGTGTAATAGTGGCTGAAGACCTCAAAGATAGCGGAACATACTAGCACTATAGGGGAGACGATACAGAGGATACTAGGGCGTTGGTGGGGTGGGGGATTTTGTGTGGGGGGCGAAGCCCTCCTAAAGCTACTGTACTTCAAAAACAACTCTATCCTGCAAACAAGATACTACAGCTCAGATTGTTTGTTTGTTTGTTTCCCCAATCTTCAACAAAGATGAGATTACCTCGAGTGGTCGGAGGGACCTGGAATGGAAAGGAGGGACTCCAGGGCCACAGGGCTTGGTAATGGGGCCGGGTAGACTATTCAACGTCATATCAACAAAGGGTGAAACAGACTCTTCTGAAAAAAGCAAAAACATGTCGACTAAACAATCTGATAGATCGATAGACAGATAATCTATGCATATAAAGAACAAAGAACACACTAGCAAAAAGAAGATCTGGAAATAGAAAGAACAAAATTGCTGTAAAATATGGATGTACTATTACCCATATATATATATATATATATATATATATATATATATATATATATATATATATATATATATATATATATATATATATATGTGTGTGTGTGTGTGTGTGTGTGTGTGTGTGTGTATATATATTTATTTTATTTGTTCTTCTTATCAATTTTAACTGCCCTTTTTTTATTTTTTTTTCTAGTATCCATATTTCATAGTTCTGTAGCTAAAATAGGTTTAGATTTAACTATATTTTGTTCATTGTAATTTTGTTTACTTTTAATGTAAGCATAAATGGGATTGCATATGAATGTTGCATTGATAAAAGAATATCTACTGGATACGGAGACTGCTGTTTGTAAACAGAGAGAGAATAGAAGAGGCCTGCAAATATATTATACAAAATAAATCCTCACGGAAACTCGGGTGTTTCTACAGAAGATAGTGATTGCAACATGAAGTGCTCAAGTCTGAGGGAATTTTTTTCTTATCCTGGCCTCTCCCTTTTTCTTTTATCTCTTATCATTTTTGTCTGAAGGTAAGGAGAGTCTCTCGCTCTGAATACAAATGTCTCAGGCGATGGACCTCGGGACCTCGTTTGCAGTCTCCGAAGAGCGAAAGATATAAAAAGAAAGCAACAAATAACCTTCCTTTTGCCTGGCCTTGAGTAAGGGGAAAAAGGGTAAAAGCAAGTGTACATTGAGAATAATGCAATCAATGTTTTCACTGAATTTTCTATCGGCATCTACAAGCGAGGACAAATATAAGAAAACTTTTCCTTTCTGCCTTTCCTTATTGGAGTATAAGCTTTCAAGTTTTCACATTTTGAAAAGGAAGGTGGAGCCTGGGTTTTAGAGAAACTGTCTTGCAAGTGCCAGGAAATTCTGGTCCTAAAAAAATATGAATAAAAAATGTTGAAATCCGGAAATCGGAAGCCTCACACTGGATGAGTGTTGTACACTTTGCTTCATCAGGGTTTATTTGGTGTGGTCATTTAGTTATTGGTGCTTCAGACGAAAACGCCTGGAGAATGGAGATCAATATATTAAAATTTGGAGGGGAATTTATTTTATGAACGATTAACGTGTGCAGCTCTCTTCTCGGCCCGATAGCCTATACTCTTGAGTGAATCGTATGTAGTTCAACGAATCTCAGTATTATATCCTTAAAAGAAATAAAAGCAAGATTTGTATGTATATATTTATATATATATATATATATATATATATATATATATATATATATACATATCTATATATACCTATATATATATATATATATATATATATATATATATATATATATATATATATATATATATGTATGTATCTATATATACCTATATATATGTATATATCTATATATACCTATATATATGTATATATCTATATATACCTATATATATGTATATATCTATATATACCTATATATATAAATATATATATATATATATATATATATATATATATATATATATTATTACTAGCTAAGCTATAACCCTAGTTGAAAAAAATAGCCCAGTGAGGAACGGAAATAAGTAAATAAATAAACGATGTAAGTAATGAACAATTAAAATGAAACAAAACGATAACAACATCAAAACGGATATTTCAAATATAAAAAGACGTATGTAGACTGTTCAACATAAAAACATTTGCTACAAGTTCAACCTTTTAAAGTTCTGACGATTCAACTATTTGTTTAAGATCATTCCACAACTTGGTCAAAGCTGTAATAAAAAAACTTCTAGAATACTATGTAGTATTAAGTATTCTGATGGAGCTGGCTTCCCTATTAGAATTAACTGCATACCTAGTATTACGAACAGGCTGG
>NC_090736.1:50633345-50635845 GCF_036898095.1 Palaemon carinicauda | reverse complement strand
GTAGACAGAGAAAACTATCATTATACGGTAAAATTGATAAATTATCATGATTAAAAGATGTTACATTGTCAATTGCATAATAAGTTTTTTGGCTTTTTGTAATGCTAGGTCAACTAAGAATCTTGGATACTTCAAATTAAAGGCAATTTCGTATATTCTTAAAAAGTCATCATCTAAAAATTCTGGGCAACAAACTCTAAGAGCTCTTAAAAACATTGAGGAAGAGAGTTTCACTATAATATGGTGATTAGAATAAAAGTGAATGTAAGACGATACATTGGTGGGTTTTCTAGAAACGCTAAACTTAAATCTATTATTATGTCTATGAACATTTACGTCTAAAAAGGGCAGAACAGAACTTCTGTCTTCCTCAATTTTAAAATTAATAAAAAGAACCAGTGAGTTTAGTCTAAGTAAAAAAACAGATACATCTTCATTTAAAGGCCATATACAAAAAATGTCATCAACATAGCGAAACCACAAAACTCTTCCCGGCAAAATATTCACTAAAAGCTTCCTCTCAAAAAATTCCATATAAATATTATTTAAAAGAGGTGATAAAGGGTTACCCAATGCCATTCCAAATTTTTGCTCATAAAAATTCCCATTAAAAGTAAATTTACAATCTTTGATGCACAGTTTAATCCCTTCTAACAAAGTATTACATGGTAGAGAAAATTCATAATTAGGCAACTCTTCGGTTAAAAAATCTAGTAAATCATCAACTGGAACTTTAGTAAAAATTGATGTTACGTCAAAACTTATCATTTTAAATTCAAAATCAATATTGTAACTTCTTAAACGATTAAGGAAATCAACATTATTTTTCACAGAGAGGCCAGAAATGTTTTCTAACAAGGGGGACAACTCTTTAACTAGCCATTTTGATAAAATATACATCGATGACCCCACAGAACTAATTATGGGTCGAACTGGATTAGTAGGCATATGTGTTTTGATTAACCCGTACATATAAGGCAACGATGCACACACAGTACAAAATCTTTTAATCAATCCATCTTTCCCTCGTAATAATGTTTTTATTTTCTTATTAAAATTATTATTGACCTTTTCAAGTGGGTTAAAATTAAGAATGGAATAAGTTTCTTCGTCACTTAAAATTTCTAACATTTTATCAACATAGTCATTCTTATTTATCAACACAAGTGTATTAGATTTGTCTGCTTTTGTTATATGAAGACTTTCGTCCTTTTTTAGTTTCCTGTAAGCATTTAAAAACCTATTGGGAACATTAGCGTAACATTTAACAGAGGAAGCCCCATAAACTATACCTTTACAAATATTAAAATCTTCATTAGACAATGATCCAAATTTTTCCAAATTACAAGATGATTTACCTATTTCTACCCAATCAACTTTCTTATCGCAAACAGAAAAGTTGATACCATACCCAAGAGCTGCGATAGTAACATTATCTAGTACTTTATCTGAAAGATTGCAAATAAATCGTGGGTTAGCATTCTTTTTCCAATCACTATTTTCTATGAAACGTTCAAGTTTACGATCGAGTCCGCTTTTCAAACGACGACACTGGCTTCTCAGTTTATCATAACAATAATCAAGTAACTGTGGCTTCCAATTGATAGAAACTATATCTTTTAGATCTTAGGAGTCTGAAATTTTCTTCAACATCCACTTTTGTTAACTCAATGTATTTCTGCAGAATAAGTCGTTGATATTCCTCAAATGGTTTGTCTGAAAGATGGCGATGTTTCTTGGATAAAAAAGATCTAGGCCTAACATGTTCATTCAAACACTTACGTAGAAATTCAAGTTGCAACTTCAGCTTCTGGGCTTTGATAAGAGAAGAACGGAATCCAGTCAGACTAAACTCACTGGTTCCTTCTATTAATTTTACAATTGAGGAAGAAAGAAGTTCTGTTCTGCACTTTTTAGACGTAAATGTTCATAGACATAATAATAGATTTAGGTTTAGCGTTTTTAAGAAACCCACCAATGTATCATCTTACATTCACTTTTATTCTAATCACCATATTAAAGTGAAACTCTCTGTTTTTTCCTCAATGTTATTAAGAGCTCTTTGAGTTTGTTGCTCAGAATTTTTAGATGATGAGTTTTTAAGAATATACGAAATTGCCTTTAATTTGAAGTATCCAAGATTCTTAGTTGACGTAGCATTACAAAAAGCCAAAAAAACTTATTATGCAATTGACAATGTAACATCTTTTAATCATGATAATTTATTAGTTTTACCGTATAATGATAGTTTTCTCTGTCTACCAAAAATTTTAAGATGTTTTAAGGTTAATGTTGTTTTTAGAAATTCTCCTACTATAAATTGTATTTTGATAAAGAACTCTCCGTGTAATAGTGTTGGCTGCATATATGAAATTCCTTGTAGTGGTTGTAATTTGAAATATATTGGGCAAAGTGGTAAAATGCTGGCAACAAGGATAAATCAACATAAATACTGCGTTCGAGTTGGTAATATGTCTAACGCACTATGCGTTCACATGAA
>NC_090736.1:50590845-50598345 GCF_036898095.1 Palaemon carinicauda | reverse complement strand
CTATTGGACATCATCAGGAGATATGAAAAAGGGGGAAAGAAGTAGTAAAGTGTTTTAAGGGCTGCCAACCCAAGAGCCCGTGTCTCACCAAAGGAGGGTCGATGTCAAACGAACGAACGTGATCAAGTGACTAGTTTTTTTTCTTCCAAGTCCCTCTTCTTTGGTTTCCAGTGAGTAATTCAAGGTAAAGTGACCATTGTTAGTGTATAAATACTACAGCATTACATATTTCAACATTGTATCTGATGGCAGATTGTAAATACTTTAACGTCTATTGTACCAGTTTAGGGAACGTGTGTATATATATATATATATATATATATATATATATATATATATATATATATATATATATATATATATATATATGTATATATATATATATATATATATATATATATATATATATATATATATATATATATATATATATATATATATATATATATATGTTTATGCATAAAAAACACAGGAAAACGTGATGCTCAGATGCAGAAGAACCACAGGGAAAATGAAAATACGAAATATACGCTTAAGTCCTGACTAGTTTCGTGATACTTCTTCAGAGGACTGATTTATTGAGAGAGGTTTCATTACATTTTATAGGGAAAGCAAACGTAGGAACATACATATAGAGATTTAGAGAACAATGACACTCCCTTACCGGCTACCTGGGCTTGAGTCAGGTGTTGAGTAGGAGGAGTCCTCAAGCTCATTAGACACCTGCTAAAAAGGGTCATTTCTAGTGGTGGGTATATTCTTGTTTTTTTCTTTTTTACTTTCAATACAGTTTATTTATTTGAAAATATGATAAGGCTACCGTGTTTTCATATAAATAAACTGTACTGAAAGTAAAAAAGAAAAAAAACAAGAATATACCTGCCACTAGAAATGACCCTTTTTAGCAGGTGTCTAATGAGCTTGGAGACTCCTCCTACTCAACACCTGACTCAAGCCCAGGTAGCCGGTAAGGGAGTGTCATTGTTCTCTAAATCTCTATATGTATGTTCCTACGTTTGCTCTCCCTATAAAATGTAAAGAAACCTCTCTCAATAAATCAGTCCTCTGAAGAAGTATCACGAAACTAGTCAGGACTTAAGCGTATATTTCGTATTTTCATTTTCCCTGTGGTTCTTCTGCATATATATATATATATATATATATATATATATATATATATATATATATATATATATATATATATATATATATATATATATATATACATATATATATATAATTCAAATAAACCATATATTTTGATACATTAATGTCTTAATTCTCTTACTGACCTCGGGATCAGAGCCCCAGGTGAAACCATTCAAAAACAATAGCTTCTGAACGGCCGGGATTCGAAACCTGGTCCAGGAAACTTGTAACAACAGTGACTTAGCACTTAGCCACGAAGAAAGGCTTAAATATTTGATTATGAAAAAAAACACATCTAAATATGCAAAATTTATATACACAGTATATATATATATTTTTGGGCTCAAGCCATGTCGTCCTGATGGAAGTTCCTATAGGGTAGCTTCCTAGGGTATATTACAACTACGGCGATATTCCCAGAGAATTTACCTTAAGGTACCAGGTGATTGACGAGATACGAATTCGGGAAAGAAAAAGGGGGAGCCGCTCCCAAGGCTTCCCTATCCCCCGATTCGTATGCGTGCCTGGCGCCAATCCTGGCGCCATCTGTATTCCTTTTTGCGTAGCTTAACAACTCGGTGTTATTTCCTGTTTTTCTCGCAAATCTTGGATTTATTCGACTTTTCATGGCTTCTTCGTCTTCGTCGGCCTCTGATAAGTTGAGTATAGTGTCTGTTATGTATAAATGTAGGCTCTTGGTAAAATTTTGAGTGATTAATAGGATTAATCTTTGATACAAGAGCCGTAGCCTACCAGAGGTGTCCTGGACACTGTCGCTCGCTAGGTATAAATTGGTTAGTCAGAGCGACATTCCTGGTTGTTTTGCTTTAATAAATTTTAGCTATTTAGCATTACATAGGATTTCCTTTCGTGCTTAGTATTATTTGGCGAAGTCTGGCCTACGCTAGGCCATGTAGCCTAGTCGTTTGGTCCTAGTACTTCATGCATGATTTTGGTTTTTCCGAGTGTAATTAAAATTTTATTGAAGCTTTAAGCTATATTTTATACATTTTAGACTGTGTGGAATATTTCCAAGATTGTATACGTGTGAGTTTCGGTGAATTAGGTAATCGATTCTCTTGGTGCCTAGGCTAATTGCTTATGGAGCCTTAGTATACTTTATCATACTCCCCGGTTGCTTTCTTTTCTTCGGAGAAGGTATGCAATCCCTTTCCCTCTGTTTAAGCCTTGGGCTTATCCCTAAGTGGTTTTTTCCGAATTTATTTTCGATAAAACTATACTAGGGTGTTACTGTACCTTCCTGTTCCTGTAGTTATGGTTCAAGAGGGACAGAACAACAGAGTTTTTAGTCTGAGTCTGTGTTGTCTGGCTTGGGGCAGAGTCCCCCTCGCTGACCTAACACATACAAAGGGAGCTTAGCTCCCTTAGGTCACTACCGAAGGTTTCTGTAGTTATGATTCCTTCTTTTGTGATCTACCAGACTAGTCCTGTTGCTGTTCTCAGGGGAGGATAAGTTCTTCCCTTGGGAGTAGCAACGCCTTCCTTGCTTTGGTGCTCTGGAAGCTGGCAAGTATTGCTGGCCTTTCCCCTTAGATCTCCCTTAGGCTAAGATAAGTTTCTTGGCTGCGGGTGATCTGTCACTAAAGCAAGGTTGGCAGGACCCTCTTGTCCCTTCCCCCTATATCTCCGTAATGGCCTAGCCATTACTGTACTGTACCTTGCCGGCCGGCAGAGCTGGCCGGCAGGGGTCTTACTGTACTGTACGTCGTTCTACTTCTGGACCTAGTATAGGTTGGGATGTGGAATTGACTCAGCCCATTGCCGGCCGGCAGAGCTGCTGGCCGGCAAGGGTCTTATGTTTTCGAGTGCTGCCCGGACCTCTTTTGGTCCCTCATCCATGCCTGCCGGCAGAGCCGGACGGCATTGGTCAAGGAAGCCTGAATTAGTTTCTCCCCTTCCTTATATGCACTCTTTCGGTTGCCGGGCTTGGAGGTTGTGTACACTCTTATCCCGGCATCCATTCTATTTTTCTTCAAGTGTTGTACCTGTCCCGGCTGCCGGCCTATGAGGCCGGCTGCCGTCCTATGAGGCCGGCAGCCGGGCAGGTGAAGTCCTCTGGTTCTTTTGCTGCCTGCTGGCATCGGTCTTGTACCTTTGCCGGCCGGCTTATGTCAGTCCTTGTCTGCCGGTCACCAAGAGTGTGGCCGGCAGCTGGGTACTGCCTTGTGTAGTTGCTGGCCGGCAGCCATTGCCGGCCAACACTGGCTGTTACCGGCCGGCAGTTGCTGCCGACCGGCACAGGCATTTGAACCAGAGTGCTGCCGCCCTATAGCTGTAAGTAGTATACTTTAAAGCTAGTTGTGGTGTGTGCCGGCCGGCAAAGGCAGGCCGGCACACATCCCCCTATACTGTACTAGTATTCTTCTGTATAGCATATACAGTAAGAAGAAAACTATAGTAAAGGTTTTGGTACAGCACTGTATCTTCTAACACTATTGTGTTTTCTTGCACATCCCTTTGCTGTTGCCCTCAGATAGGAAGCTGTGTTCTTCCCTGTCTATTATCCAGGATTTTAAAATCATTGCTTAGGTGTGAGCTCCACCTGTTTCCTCTGGAAACCTTGCATTGGTTACTCTAGAAGAGATAAACCATTTTAGATTTTATTATCTGGAAGGCTGCAACAATGGGTTGTGAGGGAAACACAAGTGTGTGTGTCTTTCCTTTCTGAATTGTTATGCTATACTATGCATATCCAGTGATACATAGTTCACTTGATACTCATGGAAATTTCTTCTCTTTACAGAAGGACACTCCGAAGTGGGGAAGTGCTTTCTGCAATGTCAGCAGCAAGAACGTCTGCGGACATGAGTTTTGTAGGAGACACGCAGCATACGCTGTCTCCAAGGATGATCTCCGGTATTGGGACCCTCAGGTATGTACTGTGTGCACTAACCTGATTAATGAGACATTTAAATAGCTAGGAAGAAGCTTCGTACCTGGGTAAGGGGCTTCCAAAAGAACACTTCTGGCCCTTATCTTCCAAGTGAGAAGATGAGGGCGTATCCTTTCCCTAAGGCATCAGCTGATGCAGTGATTCCCCAGCCTCAAGAGGAGATCCCCTAAGTTCAGATCCAGGTGGATACTGAAGTCGCGGTCGCGATGCAAGACATCCAGCTAAATGACAGGATGTCTGATGTGGACGGGTGTCAGGAGGAAGACCTCCTGGCAGAAGCCCAGGATGAAGTTCAAGCCCCTCTACATCGGCCGGTCTCCCAGTAGAGCTGGGACAGGCCCTCTCTTCTATTGTTGGATTGATCCAACAAATGCAGAAGGAGAATCAGGAGAAGGCGGCTGCAATGGAACTGCGAATGCAGTGCCTTGCAGAATCACATGGGCCCCAGAAAAAGCTCAATGTGAAAGACCTTCCCTTGTGCTCAGATGCTAACCCATGGAGGTATGCTGAGCACATGCCGATGACGACTGGAAAGATCGTCATCTCGGATAAGCTGGGCTCAGTTCCCCTGGAGGGTGGAATTCTGGCCCAGCAAGGCATCATATCCGGACTGTTATGTCCGGCTGAGGAAGGAACCAGCTTCAAAGGAGGAGACAGAGCCGAAGGAGGTCATAGTGATGGACCATGCTAAGGCTCAAGCTCTACTTTCATCCTCGATGAAAGAGAGGGGCTTCTCTAACTCAAAGGTAGCTGCATTGAATAGGAAGCTCCCTTCCTTTGTGTCCTCGCCTACTAGAGCCTTCCCCCTTTTACAGAAAGGGTTTCTGGCTGTACTAAAAGCAATCGAGGCCGGCAAGTCTTGCCCCTCCCTAGAGGAGTGTAAACCCTTGTCGCTGGCCCTGCCTATGGACCACAAAGACTGGAAGGACGTCCATCTTACGTTCTCAGTGGGAAAGTTGGAGGCTGATATTGCCGGACGTCAGTTCGGCAAGGACCTCCCTAAGCTGTCTGACTTTCTTTTGCGAAGTGAGTTCGATACAAAAGAAAGACTGACTGCCTCAATGTCTCTTCAGACTACTCTCGAGACGATGGCAAGTGACCCCAAGGTCCATGAAATGTTCATGGTAATGGCCAATCCTCATCTGGCCACAGTGACGAAGGACCTTTATGGCTTCGTCAAGGCAAGGAGAGCTTGTAGGGAGTTCGTGTTTACCTCGGCTACGGTGAGGCACGAGCTAAAGAAACTAATCTCCTCCAACATTTGGGGAAAAGACCTTTTTCCCTACCGACTTGGTCAAAGAAGTTGTTGATAAAGCCGCCTTGGAGAATAGAAACCTTCTCCAGAAGTGGGGCCTGGCTATCAAAAGAAAGTCTTCCCCGGATGAGGGTCCTCAACCAAAGAGGAAGACTATGAGGACTAGGCTACCGTCTCGGCCAGCCAAGCCTCTTAGACAGCAACAGCAACTGCAATTGCCATTGCCCCCAGTGCCCCAGATCGTGGCACAAACCCCGACCACCTTTCAGTGGGTACCCCAGGCCGAGTCGACACAGTCCACGGCATTCACCCCAGCGTTCGAAGGGCAGTCTACTTCCTTTCGAGCAAAGCCTAGAGGAGCAGCCAGAGGCTCGTCTAGACGCCCCTTAAGGGGAAGGGGATTCAGGGGTGGTCGTGGTCAGGAAGGCAAGACCTCAGGACGGCAGTCCAAGTGAGGTGATACCGGTAGGAGGGAGACTTCTGAAATTTCGGGATCGGTGGACCTTCGATCCCTGGGCCCACAGTCTACTCAAGAATGGACTGGGCGGGAGCTGGTACAGCACTCCACCCCCGTACCTTCGGTTTTTCCAACAATCCACCCCCGTTATGGAGGAGTACGTTCAAGAACTGTTGGAGGAAAAGGGTGAAGCCCATCAATTTCTAAGGGAGGCTGTTTTGTGTTCCCAAGAAAGACTCGGAAAAGCTCAGAGTCATTCTGTACTTGTCGCCACTTAACAAGTTCATAGTGAATTGCAAATTCAAAATGCTAACACTGCAACACATAAGGACCTTACTGCCCAAGAGGGCATATTCCGTCTCTATAGACTTGTCAGACGCCTACTGGCACATTCCAATTAGCCATCGACTCTCCCCCTACCTAGGGTTCAGGCTACAACGAAGACTATACGCCTTCGGAGCCATGCCATTTGGGCTAAACATAGCCCCAAGGAATTTTACGAAGCTTGCGAGCGTAGCTCTCAAACAATTTCGCCTAAAGGGAATTCAGGTAGTAGCCTACCTGGACGACTGGTTGGTGTGGGCAGCATCCGAGACAGAATGCTTGCAAGCTTCCAGTCAAGTGATCCAGTTCCTAGAGTACCTAGGCTTCAAGATCAACAGAAAAAGTCTCGACTTTCTCCATCTCAAAAGTTCCAGTGGCTAAGATCCACTGGGACCTTTTGTCACACCGTTTCTCCACCCCGGCGAAGAAAAGGAAGGAGATAGCGGGTTCTGTCAAGAGACTTCAAGATTCCGAAAGGATATCAAGACACGAGCAGGAGAGAGTACTGCGCTCTCTCCAGTTTGCTTCGGTGACCGACCCAGTGCTAAGAGCACAGCTAAAGGATGCAATCGGAGTTTGGAGAAGTTATGCATCAAACGCGTGAAGAGATCTGAGAAGACCAGCCGCTTCGGCTAAGTACTCTTCTCAGGCCTTGGTCCCAAGCCAGACATCTAAAGAAGTCAGGTTCTTCTTCAGCCACCTCCCCCGTCGGTGACGATTCACTCAGACGCCTCGAAGGAGGGATGGGGAGGTCACTCTCA
This sequence comes from Palaemon carinicauda, assembly GCF_036898095.1. Classification (NCBI taxonomy): domain Eukaryota; kingdom Metazoa; phylum Arthropoda; class Malacostraca; order Decapoda; family Palaemonidae; genus Palaemon; species Palaemon carinicauda. The sequence goes on along the minus strand of NC_090736.1, from coordinate 50,591,485 downwards.
TCGGAAAAAAGTCCAGGGGACTTGGTCCAGGCTATTCAAGACCTTTCTCATAAAACTTTCTAGAAGCTAGGGCAGTGCTCCTTACCTTAAAGAAAGTCTCCCCGCGTCATTCGTTCCACATAAAGTGGTGATAGACAGCGAGGTAGTTGTGAGATACTTGAATCGACAAGGATCGAGGTCACCACCTCTCAACCAGGTGATGTTGGCCGTCTTCCGATTGGCGGAAAAGAAGAAGTGGTACCTGTCGGCAGTTCACCTTCAAGGAGTCCGCAATGTGACAGCGGACGCTCTATCCAGGTTCACACCGATAGAGTCGGAATGGTCCTTAGACGCAGGATCATTCTCCTTCATTCTGAATCAGTCCCAGAACTGCAGATAGACCTCTTTGCGACGAAAGACAACAAGAAGTTGCCCCTGTACGTGCCCCGTACGAGGACCCCTTAGCGGAAGCAGTGGACGCGATGTCCCTCGACTGGAACAGATGGTCCAAGATTTATCTGTTCCCTCCTCACAACCTTCTGTTGAGGGTCCTCAACAAACTGAGATCCTTCAAAGGGTAGCGGCAATAGTGGCCCACAAGTGGCCGAACAGCGTGTGGTTCCTCCTGGCATTGGAACTGTAGCTGAAGTTTGTACCACTA
>NC_090736.1:50558345-50570845 GCF_036898095.1 Palaemon carinicauda | reverse complement strand
ATTAATTTCAACTCCATTTTCATTACTGTTATTATAGTGTAAATTTTTATGCCAATGCCAACCTTATTGAAAAAAAACCTATTGAATGTACACATGTAATGGTCACCCTTGTGTGACCATATGGGGGACTATAAATACCTGTGCTGTCAATAAATAAAATTAGTTGTTTGGGAAGTCTTCTATTAATCCTGCCTCCTTCACTCCTGTCACATTGGTGACCTAAGGAGTGCCTTGAAAACTAAGCCCACCTTCCACCTCACCACTTCGTATGCCATATCCTATGACAATGTCCACCACAACCCCAATTCATCTGTGCATGCTGCCACGAGGTTCAGTTTTGCCACCTTCCTAGAAATATCCGATTGGCTTTATGAGCAAAGGGATGTGTTAATGCAGAAACACAAACCCATCTGGTTGGAAAAACAATGTCGTTATTTTTGTAAGTGGTAGTTAAAAAGTTGAGAGGTGTAAACAAATTACGATTTCATCTTACTTCCTAAAATTATGAAGTCTCTTTGACAGTTCAAGCAAGGTTTTCAAGGAGAACAGTTGTATATATTTCGTAAGGATTCATTTTGGGCACACAGATGTAATTTTTTTTTTGACGAACTTATATGTATATATTTGTTTTATATGTCTTATTCATTTAAGCGTTAAAAGGCGTAAATTGGTTTATTTGTGACATTTAACATTTGATTGTCCTATAAATATGATAAAATGTGATTTAAAGTGGCAATGAAAGTGTCTTGTTTAGAAAATTATATTTAATTAGCTTTGCAAGATGTATTAAGGTACATCATGTCACCGTTATGACTTATTGAATATTATGGGCTATTTAATAATGTACAGTATTTAAAGTTTGTAATAATTCCTTTCAGGAATGAACCTACTGCTACTGTTACTACTGTTACTACTGTTACTACTACTACTACTACTACTACTGTTAACGGAATAAAGGTTAAAGTTGAGTTTCTGAGTTTGTGTCGCCCATAACAACAGTTCATTCATCTGTAACATGAGTACGGGCAGAAGGACAACGTAGAAGACAATGGTGACGCCAAGGAGAAGTTACGCACCCTCAAGAACAACCAGACTGCTGCTCTCTCTGCCCTCACAAAGAAACGGAATGAAGTCAGCAAGTGTATGGAGAAGCCTGATAATCTCCATTTAGTAAAGACAGGCATGGAGGAGTTTGAGGAAGGGTTAAAGAAGTACAAAGACTGCCACAGTGATTACTTGTCTCAACTACCTGTCAACGAGCACCAGTCAGAAATCAAAATGTTTGAAGATAACGAATTATCTGCCATAGGATTCAGATTACAGGTGCATAAATGGATAGCCACAACAGAAACAAATTTGCAGGATTCTATGGACGGATCTTCACTGCGGAGCAGGTCACATAAATCCAGGAGGTCAGTTAAAAGCACGGCATCAAGTGTAAAGTCTTCTCTCATACAGAAGAAGGCAAAGTTAGCTGGTTTGCTTGCAAAGAGGGCACTGCTTGAGAAACAAACAGAAATAGCCTAACAACAGGCAGAATTAAAAGCCAAGGAAGATTTGTTAAAGTTGGATGGTGAAATTGAAGCAGCAAGGGCGAGGGAGAAGGTGTTCCAGGAAGAAGTTATTCCATCGACAGACAAAGTTTTAAACCCTGAAACACCAGCATTTGTTCCCAGTCACAATGTGCATCAAAATAAACCCAATGTCACCGTGCCTTTTCTACCCATGGCACCTGCCCCAGAGTCATTCTACCAAAGTCAGCAACAGTTAGCAGCGGCTATGATGCTGCCTCATGCTGAAGTGACCAAGTTTTGTGGTGATCTTCTTGAATATGCATCATTCATGTTGGCATTTAATGACTGCATCGTACCACACACCACATCAGACTCCAACAGGCTGTATTTCTTAAATCAGCATCTAGAAGGAAAGCCTAAGTCACTCATAGCTGGGTGCATGTTTATGAATGCATCTGAAGGATACATTGAAGCAAAAAGACTTCTGGACGAAGTGTATGGAGATCCATACAAGGTTTCCATGGCATACATAGACAAGCTAACCAAGTGGCCACAAGTGAGAGGTGATAACAGTGAATCCTTGCAGGAATATGCTTTATATCTTGTGAAATGTAATCATACCATGCAGTCATTATCAAACATGCAGGTTTTGAATGATTCACCAAACCTTCAGAGGGTGATTTCAAAGCTGCCAGTGTATATTCAAAATAAGTGGTTGGATCATGTGATAAAGCTCAGGAAGCAAGGTGTTTGTGTGTGTTTCCCCACATTAGTGGAATTTGTGCAGAATGCAGCAGAGGCAGCAATGGATCCTGTATTCAGCAGGGAAGCTTTGGGTAAAGTGTGTGTTTTTTCAAAGGCAAAGGCAAATCATGGCTCAAGTCAGACCAAGCAAAAATCGTTTGCAGTGACAGTGCAACCATCAAATTCTGTCAGCCAGTATACTAGGAAATGCCAACTCTGTAGTGGTCATCATGACCTTGAGGAGTGCCCTCAATTTCTGCACAGGAGTGTGGTTGAAAGCCGAGAATTTGTTAAAGTCAACCGTCTTTGCTTCAGTTGTTTGGGCAATAACCACACTTCAAAAAGGTGTCTCAATCGACGGCAGTGCAAGACATGTAATAAAAGGCATCCTACCACTCTGCACATTGAGAATTTTAGGATGCTTGACAGCAACAGTGCAATTGTGTCACAAGCTAGTGCACAGTCTGAAAGTACAGGTCAAGGTTGTGCTAAGGGTCAAGATGGTACTCAAGGCTAAGGTCGCACTCCAGGTCAAGGTAATACTCAAACTCTAAGTAATATGAGGTCTTCTGCATGTACAATTTCTGATACAGTTTTGCAATCAATCTTGCCTGTGCAATTACGTGTAAAGGGTAGCGACAATGTAGTACAAACTTATGCCTTTTATGATACGGGCAGTACAGGTTGTTTCATTAAAGATAGTATCAAGGATCAATTAAACTGTAAAGGTATTGAAACAGCTATCAAGTTGCAAACAATGCATGGGACTGATACGGTTAAAACCTTTATTGTGAATGGTCTTGTTGTTGCTGATATACATGGTAATAATGATGTATTACCAAAGGTATTCACACAAAAGGATATTCCTGTTAATCATGATCAAATTCCAAGGTATGAAGTGTTAAAGGATTGGCCTCATTTATCAAGTGTTATTAATAAGATTCCAGTGTATCAGCCAGAGTTTGACATAGGAATTTTGATAGGTAGTAACTGTCCAACAGCTTTACAACCTTTAGAGGTTGTACCCACTTCAGGTTATGGCCCCTTTGCAGTAAGATATTTGCATGGATGGACAGTTAATGGGCCTGTACATGTTAAGGTTAGTTCAAATGGGGTTTCATGTCACAGGTTACTTGTATCTGATGTTCAACATGTTACTGACTGTATTACTGTTGAAAGTATTAGGAAGTACTTTGAGTTAGATATTCAGAAAGGGGTCTTGGGTCAGTTCCTGATGAGCATGGCTTATCTTTTGAGGACACAAGATTTGTGAAAAGGTGCCAGGATGACATTGAATTTAGAGATGGTCACTTTCAGCTACCCATGCCTTTCAGAGATCGCAATGTGAATCTTCCTAACAATAAGAAGCAGGCTGTTAGCAGAGCTAAGTGGCAAAGGAGGAAGATGAAGAATAGTGAAGATTACAGACAGCAGTACACAGCATTCATGGACAAGTTGTTTGAAAAAGGCTATGCTTACAAGATCCCAGATGATAAGGTCAATAAGATTCCTGTTTGGTATCTTCCTCATCACGCAGTTTTTCATCCCAAGAAAGGGAAGATTAGGGTTGTTTTTTACTGTAGTGCCAAGTTTGAAGGTGTGTCATTAAATGATGTTCTGCTACAGGGTCCAAACCTCACCAATTCATTGACGGGAGTACTCATTAGATTCCGGCAGGAGGTTTATGCATTCATTGGAGATATTGAAGCTATGTTCTTTCAAATAAAGATTCCACCTGAGAATTAGGACTATGTTAGATTCTTGTGGTGGCCTAATGGTGACATCAATCGACCTCTTGAAGAATTCCGAATGGCTGTTCACATTTTCGGAGCAATCTCATCACCGAGTATTGCAAATACTGCATTGAAGGCCACAGCAGACAAAGCAGATGAGAAGTATGATTCAACTGTTGGCAACACCATAAGGCACAATTTCTATGTTGATGACTGTTTGAAGTCATGTGCGGATGTTCCTACAGTAGTGAAGTTGGTGAAGGATTTGGTATCTGCAACTGGTGAAGGAGGATTTAGGTTAACTAAATTTGTCAGCAATTCAAGTGATGTCCTTAAAGCTTTGCCAGCTGAAGATTGTTCGGTTGAAAGTGACAAGTTTAATCTTGACATGGAGAGTTTAATGACAAGAGCCTTAGGAATGTTATGGGACCTTAAAGAAGACTCATTCAAGTTCTCAATTGAGCTCAAGGATAATCCAGTCACCAGAAGAGGATTGTTATCAACTATCTCATCATTATATGATCCCCTTGGGTTGCTCTCTCCAATCATCTTACCAGCCAAGAAACTGTTACAAGAATTGTGTCAAGTTGAGAATTTGGAATGGGATGAGAGGATTCCAGATGAGCCAGCTGAAAGGTGGCAACATTGGATACAAGGTCTTCATTTACTGGAGCAGCTTTCAATACCAAGATGCTTCAAGTCAAGTGGGTTTGGTAATGTGACAGGTTCAAGTCTTGTATTATTCAGCGATGCAAGCACAGTTGGTTATGGTGTTGCAGCATACCTTCTTCTTCACGATGGAAACCAAGTTCAGTCAAATCTTGTCATGGGAAAATCAAGAGTATCTCCCAAAAAGGTGGTGACTATACCTAGGTTAGAACTTACAGCGGCAACTGTGTCTGTCAAGGTTGCTCAACACATCCTGAAGGAGTTGGAGTTTACTGTTGGTAAGGTAGTGTAATACACAGATTCAACAACAGTCCTTCACTATATTCATAGCAACACTAAAAGGTTCCCTGTTTTTGTAGCCAACAGAGTCAGGGTTATAAGGGACTACTCCCAGCCTGAGCAATGGAGATATGTAAACTCCAGTGATAACCCTGCTGATGTGGCATCAGGAGGTATTAGTGTACATCAGTTTTTGCAGTAAGATGAATGGTTTCATGGCCCATCATTTATTGCATCTGATTATTTGCCTTCACAGGAGTATGTGTGTGCAGATTGTGTTGATGATAAGAGTAACATGTGTCTGTGGTCACAATTTCTGAAGAACATCATGGGTTTACAAGATTAATTGAATATTTCTCTTCATGGTCAAGGTTACAAAAGGCAGTTTCTGTATTTCAACAACTAAAGTCAATCCTTAGTGGTAAAAGGAAAGTTTGTGTAACCACTGATGCTGAAAGGGCAATCATAATGTATGTTCAACGGGAGGTGTTTGGTGATGAAGTGAAGGCTTTATCAAGGGAATTGTCAGTTGGCAAGAGTAGTCCAATATATAAGCTTGACCCCTTTCTTGATTCTGAGGATGGATTACTGAAGGTTGGAGGTAGGATAAGAAGGTCTGACATTCCACGGTATGCCAAACATCCCATACTGTTACCAAAGAAGCATCATGTGACTACATTGTTGATACGACATGAGCATGAATTATTAGCTCATTCAGGTAGAAACCATGTTCTCTCAAATCTAAGGCAGAAGTATTGGATCATCAATGCTAATGCAACTGTCAGGAATGTGTTATTTCATTGTGTTACTTACAGGAAGTTGAAAGAACCAGCTTTGAGTCAAAAGATGGCTGATCTTCCAGCAGACAGATTGGAACCTTCACCACCATTCAGTAATGTTGGTATTGACCTCTTTGGACCCTATTACATCAAGGAAGGAAGAAAGGAGTTAAAGAGGTATGGTGTGATATTTACCTGCTTGGTTAGTAGGTCAATTCATATGGAAACTGCAAACACTTTACAATCTGACTCTTTCATAAATGCTTTGCAAAGATTTGTTTCTCGAAGAAGTCATCCTAAGGTTATCAGATGTGATAATGGAACCAACTTCCATGGGGCTGAGAGAGAACTTAAGGCAGCTCTTGATGAGATGGAGGAAAAGAAGATTGAGAAGTATTTGTCGCATCATCATATTGAATGGAAATTCAATCCACCTGCAGCAAGCCACATGGGTGGTTGTTGGGAGCGCCAAATCAGAACAGTTAGAAAAGTGTTGTCTGCACTGGTGAAGGAATTTGGTAAAAGGCTAAATGATGAAAGTTTACGGACTCTGCTTTGTGAGGTTGAGAGCATCGTCAATTCAAGACCGTTAACCACTGTAAGTGACAGCGTAGATGACCTTGAGCCACTAACTCCAAACCATTTGTTGATTCCAAAATCTTATGTGATCCCTCCCCCTGGCTTGTTTCAAAAGGCTGATGTTTACATGAGGAGAAAGTGGAGATGCGCTCAATATCTGACCAACCTGTTTTGGTCAAGATTTAGAAAAGAGTATTTGAGCACTTTACAGACTAGACAAAAGTGGAATGAACCAAGAAGAAATCTAATTGTTGGCGATGTGGTCTTGGTAAAGAGTGACATTGAGCCAAGGAATCACTGGCCAATGGGGCGAGTGATAGAAGTATACCCTGATGACAAAGGAACAATTCGCAGTGCCAAGATTAAGACACTTTCTTCGGTTATTGTCCGTCCTATTCAGAAGCTAGTGTTATTAGTTGAAGGCTAGGATTTTCATGTTAAATGTAACGTGATATTATTTTGTTCTTATGGCCTATCATTTGATATTATATATTATTTGAGTTATGAAGATGTTTAATTTTGTTTAGGTGAATATGTGAATCATGAAAGTGTTTTGAATTCAAAGATTTTGTATTATAACTTGAAGGTTATTTATTGTGTCATGTGTAGGTGTATATTTTGATAAACAGGTTTAATCTGTTTATGAGGCTGAGTATGTTAATGCAGAAACACAAACCCACCTGGTTGGAAAAACAATGTCGTTACTTTTGTAAGTGGTAGTTAAAAAGTTGAGAGGTGTAAACAAATTACGATTTCATCTTACTTCCTAAAATTATGAAGTCTCTTTGACAGTTCAAGCAAGGTTTTCAAGGAGAACAGTTGTATATATTTCGTAAGGATTCATTTTGGGCACACAGATGTAATTTTTTTTTTGACGAACTTATATGTATATATTTGTTTTATATGTCTTATTCATTTAAGCGTTAAAAGGCGTAAATTGGTTTATTTGTGACATTTAACATTTGATTGTCCTATAAATATGATAAAATGTGATTTAAAGTGGCAATGAAAGTGTCTTGTTTAGAAAATTATATTTAATTAGCTTTGCAAGATGTATTAAGGTACATCATGTCCCCGTTATGACTTGTTGAATATTATGGGCTATTTAATAATGTACAGTATTTAAAGTTTGTAATAATTCCTTTCAGGAATGAACCTACTGCTACTGTTACTACTGTTACTACTACTACTACTACTACTACTGTTAACAGAATAAAGGTTAAAGTTGAGTTTCTGAGTTTGTGTCGCCCATAACAGGATGCTCCAATACAGTATAATGCATTCAAATCATACCTCCTAGAGCAGTAATCACCATCGTCAGCCGCCCTGGTAACCATGATTTTCAGCTCTCCTAACAAACTTTGTGGGATCAAAAGGCATTAATGGCTCTCAGAAAATTATCTTTATTGTTTGGCTTTTGCAGATGGTTCTCCTCATGAAGTGAACCTACTTCATGCCCTTTACATATAACGTCTACCAGAACCTGTTAGAGGTGCCTTCCAAATGTCGGCACCTTGTCTATAAAGGACCTGATAACTTAAGAGATGATGTCTTTAGGGACACCCACTTCCACACCGTAAAGAACTCTGCCAATAACTCCACTCCTGATGAATGAGACAACTATATTATTATTATTATTATTATTATTATTATTATTATTATTATTATTACTTGCTAAGCTACAACCCTAGTTGGAAAAGCAGGATGCTATAACCCCAGGGGCTCCAACAGGGAAAATAGCCCAGTGAGGAAAGGAGAAGAGGAAAAAAGAGAAGTAATTAACAATTAAAATAAAACATTTTATGAAGAGTAACAACATTAAAATAAGCATTTCCTATATAAACTATAAAAACTCTAACAAAATAAGAAGAAGAGAAACAAGACAAAACAGCGTGCTAGTGTACCTTCAAGCCAGAGAACTGTAACCCAAGACAGTGGAAGGCCATGGTACAGAGGCTATGGCACTACCCAAGACTAGAGAACAGTGGTTTGATTTTGGAGTGTCCTTCTCCTACAACAGCTGCTTACCATAGCTAAAGAGTCTCCTCTACCCCTGTGAAGAGGAAAGTAGCCACTGAAAAATTGCAGTGCAGTAGTTAACCCCTTGGATGAAGAAGAATTGTTTGGTAATCTGTGTTGTCAGGTGTATGAGGACAGAGGAGATTCTGTAAAGAATAGACTATTCGGTGTCTGTGTAGGCAAAGGGAAAATAAACCCTAACCAAAGAGAACAATCCAATGTAGTACCATCTGGCTAGTTAAAGGACCCAATAACTCTCTAGTGGTAGTATCTCAACAACAACAGAAACCGAGGTAAATGATGTATGGCAACAATGCCCACCTCATGACGTACCTGGGCAGTGATGAAGCCGCCCACCACCCACCTTTAACACGCTATGCACACAAACAAACCAATGCCCTCAACAGCAACATGATAACACCTCTCGCCCTCAGTTGTGTTACTATCATTTCAGATTCGGGGCTGTAGTTGTGCTATTAGATATCAATGGTAAAAATACATGTAAGTAGGCCTTTGCCTGTGGCAGTAGCCTCCCCATTAAATAATCTCTTCTTTTTGCCTGTTGTTCCCTTCTGTTAAGTTCCCTCTTAAGGACACAGCTCCGTCACTCCAAGACAGCTGACATTGATGTTACACTACCTTTCCTCAGTGCAGATTAACATGCCCATTTCCATCTCCTAGTTGAAATCCCACATTAATGCTTAGTCAAAGCCAGCTCTTACACACACACAAACACACGTTTATCACCTACTCCTTCCATACCAGCATGCGCATAGATGTTTATGTCCACTTCCTCACTTTATATCCCGATATCTTACTCCTAGAACTACACCAGACACCCACAGTTCCCACCAAGAAAGGTATCTATAACCATATCATGACAATGGGGACCACAATGTTTGCAAGATTCAAATGTTTGGTCCCACATTTGACAATAGAAGACATGGGCCTTTGTTAAGAGTCCCATGGGCATTACCCCTGCACATTGCCCTGAAGAAGGATGGATCCCTACCCCTTTGTGGAGATTACAGGCTTCTTAACATGCAAACATAAAAAGATGACTACCATTATCCAACATCACCACCTACCTTCACAATGCTAAAGTATTTTCGATCCTTGGCCTTCTGAAGGGGTATCATAAGGTGCCCATGAACCAAGAAAACATCCCCAAGACTGTCATCCCCACATTTACTCTCAATTACTCCTACTTTGGCCTTCTTAATTCAGGGGCCACATTTCAATGACTCATTGATGCCTTCTTAGGGGACCTCTTCTTCTGTGTATATGTAGATGACATACAATTATTCTCCCCCTCCAAAGAAGATTACCTACATCACCTACATAACATCCAAGATAGTCTGTAGCAGGACGGCCTTGTAGTCAGGTACATCAAATGTACCTTTGGTGCTAAGGAATTCGCCTTCCTGGGTCATCACATCAATCCTGAAGGTATTCATACACTCCATGAGAAGGTATCAGTTGTCCAAAAGTCAAAGCAGTGCAGGAGTTCTTGGGCATGGAAAACTATTATCACCAGGTCATGCCAGCAATCACTGCTACTTTTTGCCCACTCTAAGATTCCCTCAAGGGCAAGCCAAAAAAACCTGAAGTGGGTCCCCTTCAGCTGGTGGTATCCTTCAACACAACTCAAGTCCTATTAACTGATACTGCTTTAACCTTTTTCAAGCCAACTGCGCCCCTCCTACTCTCCACTGATTCCAGTGATGTAGCTGTAGATGTGGTACTCCAACAAATGATCTACGGATCGCCCTTGCCATTGTGTTTCTTCAGTAGAAAACTCTCCAAGATGTCACTCCGGGGTCACCAATGTGACGGACAGCCAAGTGCACAGCCAGCAATCCTCGATCGAAGGTAGAATAACCCGATTCTGCCTTGGACAGTTTTCTGCTGAAGAAGGCCAATGGGCGGGGTGAGCCTTTGACCACCTGCTCGAGTACTGCACCAATAGCGACGTCGCTGGCATCGGTGGAGAGAAGGAGAGGGGCGTGTGGGATAGGAAAAGTGAGAGCCGCAGCAGTTGATAAGGCCTTCTTTGCATTGCAGAAGGCTGCTTCTTGAAGGGGACCCCACTTCAGGTCCTTTGGCTTGCCCTTGAGGGAGGCGTAGAGGGGAGCAAGAGTGGCGGCAATGGCTGGCAGAAAACGGTGATAATAGTTGATCATGCCCAAGAATTCCTGCAGAGCTTTGACGGTCGAGGGCGTTGGGAAATTCTGAACGGCTGCTACCTTCTCAGGGAGGGGATGGACTCCTTCAGGAGTGATACAGTGCCCTAAAAACGACACTTCGTTGGCGCCAAAGGTACACTTGTCGTACCGGACTACAAGGCCGTTTTGTTGCAGGCGGTCGAGCACGATGCGCAGGTGACGGAGGTGTTCCTCTTTTGAGGAGGAGAACACAAGTATGTCGTCCACATAACATACACAGAAAGGGAGGTCCCCTAAGATGCCATCCATGAGACGTTGAAACGTTGCCCCAGCATTACGAAGGCCAAAACAGGAGTAATTGAAGGTGTATGTGCCAAACGGAGTAGTGATGGCGGTCTTGGGGATGTCTTCTGGGTTCATAGGCACCTGATAATACCCCTTCAGGAGGTCGAGCGTAGAGAAAACCTTTGCTTTGTGCAGGTAGGAGGTTACATCGGCAATGTTTGGGAGGGGGTAGTGATCCGGTTCTGTTTGCATGTTCAGGCGCCTGTAATCCCCGCACGGACTGAGGGAGCCGTCTTTCTTCAGAACGATGTGTAAGGGTGACGACCATGGGCTGGAGGCCTTTTGGCAAAGGCCCATTTTCTCCATTTCGGCGAACGTCTGTTTGGCGGCTGCCAATTGTTCCGGTGTCAGACGTCTGAATTTTGCGAAGACTGGGGGTCCCGTCGTCTTGATATAGTGTATGGCGACCCGTTGGTCGTCCCTGCCGAGTTTTTTCCTTCTACAACCTCCTCCGACGATCTCCAGCGCTTACGTCACGTCGTGGGAAAATTTACTCCATGCCGCCAGACTTACAAGCCCCCAGCGAAGCATCACATACCAACGGACTTGCCCTCTGCAACGCACGTCTTCCTGCGCAACGACACCAGCAAGCCACCGTTAACGCCCCCTTACACGGGACCTTTCCTTGTGATCCGACGCAGTCCGAAAGCATTCCTCCTAAACATTCGGGGCAAAGAAGACTGGGTCTCCATTGATCGTCTAAAACCTGCTTATCTTCTGCCAGATGACCCGCCTACAGTTCGCCTCTCTAGATCAGGGCGCCCTATTTAACATGTACAGTATGTCATTTTTAGGGAGGGAGCCATGTACCAACCGTGTTTCACACAATTGTACATAATTCTTTTTGTATATATTATGCTTGTATCTTCGCTCCTCCCTCGCACTAAAACGAACATGAAAATTCCTGTCTGGTTTTTCCTCTGTGATATTGTCTGTCTTGTGAACTTGTCATGTCCTGTTGCCTTGAGGTTTTGTATATAAGGAGAGTGTTCCACAACAATATAACTCAGTCGTTTCCAATCTGCCTTTGATTTCACAACTCCTCTCCCGGCCCGTCACACTAGCTACCCTACCTTCAACTGCGATCTACTGGCACTGTATTTGGCTGTCCCTTATTTTCACTACTTTTTAGAGGACAAGTCCTTCGTCATTTGCACAGACCACATGCTCCTTGTGAATGCCTACTCTCTACAGTCCTACCTTAGTCCGACCCCTAGTCCGCCCATTAACGCAGGCATCTTTCTGCTATTTCAGAATACAACTAGAGTATTTAACACATCCTTCTTAAACTGAATTCCCTCGACGATGCCCCTTCCAGAAACACACTAGCTGCATTCCAGCTGGGAACGGATTAAAAGGCCTTAGCATAATACCAACGAGTGCCACAAGCACATCCTGCATGTCTCTCCATTGGGAAGACAGCCCACTCGTTGTCCTCAGTACTACCCTCCTCTGTGACGTCTGTGCTGGTAGGCCAAATCATTGGATACCTGCATCGATGCACTGACAGATGTTTCAATTATTCCTTGGCCTGTTACAACCCCCCCCCCCACCGATCTACTGCACAGCTACTGAAATCGAAGTTCATATAGTATTACTAAAGATAACAAGGGTTAAACCCTGATAGGTACGGTCCTCGGACACTTTAAGGGTATACTCGGACGCGAAGCGACC